>NC_134908.1:23127508-23170008 GCF_041734735.1 Babylonia areolata
TCACACAGTGATACACCTTCCATGTGTGTATGCTTGTGTTTTTCTCTGTCACACAGTGATACACCTTCCATGTGTGTATGCTTGTGTTTTTCTCTGTCACACAGTGATACACCTTCCATGTGTGTATGCTTGTGCACGCATACACTCACTCTGAAACAGACACACAGAGACACAAACACACACACACATACACACACATGCACACACACATTTAAGCACACACACACATACATACACACATTTATGCACACACAGACACACACACACACACACACACACACGCACACGCACACAAACACACACACACATGCGCGCGCACACATGCATGCACACACACACACACACACACACACACACACAGAAACACACACAGAATTGTGCATCAAATGATGTGTCAGAAATGTGTACCATGTTGTGACATAAGCTCAGGGCACACACACACACACACACACACACACACACACACACACACACACACACACACACACACACACACACACACTCAGAATTGTGCATCAGACAACAACGTGTCAGAAACGTACTGTGTCATGTGACGTGTGTTCAGGGCACTCCGTCCCTGGAGGCAGTACTGTGTGTAGAGTACACAGGAGTGCAGGGGAGAGGTACTGTCACATACACACACACACCAAACAACAACGTGTCAGAAATGTGTACCGTGTGTTGTCGTGACGCGTGTTCAGGGAACACAGTCCCTGGAGGCAGTGCTGTGCGTGGAGTACACGGGAGGGCCGGGGGAAGGGGCGGGTACTGTTACACACACACACACACACACACACACACACACACACACACACACACACACACACACACCAAACTACAACATGTCAGAAATGTGTACCGTGTGTTGTCGTGACGCGTGTTCAGGGAACACAGTCCCTGGAGGCAGTGCTGTGCGTGGAGTACACGGGAGGGCCGGGGGAAGGGGTGGGTACTGTTACACACACACACACACACACACACACACACACCAAACTACAACATGTCAGAAATGTGTACCGTGTGTTGTCGTGACGCGTGTTCAGGGAACACAGTCCCTGGAGGCAGTGCTGTGCGTGGAGTACACGGGAGGGCCGGGGGAAGGGGCGGGTACTGTTACACACACACACACACACACACACACACACACACACACACACACACACCAAACTACAACATGTCAGAAATGTGTACCGTGTGTTGTCGTGACGCGTGTTCAGGGAACACAGTCCCTGGAGGCAGTGCTGTGCGTGGAGTACACGGGAGGGCCGGGGGAAGGGGCGGGTACTGTTACACACACACACACACACACACACACACACACACACACCAAACTACAACATGTCAGAAACGTGTACCGTGTGTTGTCGTGACGCGTGTTCAGGGAACACAGTCCCTGGAGGCAGTGCTGTGCGTGGAGTACACGGGAGGGCCGGGGGAAGGGGCGGGTACTGTTACACACACACACACACACACACACACACACACACACACACACACCAAACTACAACATGTCAGAAACGTGTACCGTGTGTTGTCGTGACGCGTGTTCAGGGAACACAGTCCCTGGAGGCAGTGCTGTGCGTGGAGTACACAGGAGGGCCAGGCGAAGGGGCGGGGTACTGTCGCCGCTGTTCTCTGGCCGTCACCGTGGACATCCTGCCCTCCCTCTACATCACCAACTGGGACGTGCTGCCCGCTGACAGGTTAGATGGCTGTGTGACTTGCCACTTGTCTCCTCTTACTCTCTCTGTGTGTGGGTGTGGGGGGGGGTGGTGGTGGTGGGGAGGGATGGGGTGTGGGAGGGCGGATAATGGTGTGTCCAGGATCCTTTGCTGAGGAGGTAGAGCAAATTAAGGGTACCTATTATGATTGTTGTTATCATTGTTGTTGTTGTTATTATTAGTAGTATTGTCTCTCTTGGATCCTGGTCTGAGAAGGTGGAGATTAGATTATATTATTTCATTATTATCATTATCATTATTATTATTACTCATTAGTACTCCAAGACAGTGTGCTGATGTGGTTGAGCAAATTATGAATACCCCTTTTTATCAGACTGCTATTGTTATAATTTCTGCTACTTCTACTGCAAAATTATGAATACCCCTTTTTATCAGATTGCTATTGTTATAATTTCTGCTACTTCTACTGCAAAATTATGAATACCCCTTTTTATCAGACTGCTATTGTTATAATTTCTGCTACTTCTACTGCAAAATTATGAATACCCCTTTTTATCAGATTGCTATTGTTATAATTTCTGCTACTTCTACTGCAAAATTATGAATACCCCTTACCATCATTGTTATAATTTCAACTACTTCTGCTGGTGCTACTACTACTTCTACTACTACTACTGCTGGTGCTGCTACTACTTCTACTACTACTACTACTGCTGCTGCTGCTACTACTTCTACTACTACTGCTGCTGCTGCTGCTACTACTTCTACTACTACTACTACTGCTGCTGCTACTACTACTTCTACTCCTACTACTGCTGCTGCTGCTACTACTTCTACTACTACTACTACTACTGCTGCTGCTCTACTTCTCTTACTCCTCCTCTTCGCCTCCTGCTACTACTACTCTTCCTCCTCCTCCTCCTCCTGCTACTGTTACTGTGACTGCTATGACTACTCCTCCATCTCCTCCTCCCCCTACTACTGCTACTACTGTGATAATAATGACAATGAGAACAACGAAACGACTATGAAGACAACAATGACTACTGCCATTATTACTTTTGGTGTGTGTGTGTGTGTGTGTGTGTGTGTTGGCGGTGTGAACAGTGGGCGAGGCGTGTCGCTGGTGTTGGACGTGTTGAACGCCTCCAGCCACCAGACAGACGTGCAGTGTGACTCCGCCTCCCCCGACCCCTCACCCCCCGTCATCATTGAGTCGCAGCAGTGTCGCAGGTGGGTGCTGTGTGGGTGATGGGGTGGGAAGGGGTGCTGTGTGGGGGATGGGGTGGGAAGGGGTGCTGGGTGGGGGATGGGGTGGGGTGGGGTGCTGTGTGGAGGAGTGATGGGGTGGGAAGGGGTGCTGTGTGGGTGATGGGGTGGGAAGGGGTGCTGGGTGGGGGATGGGGTGGGAAGGGGTGCTGTGTGGGGGATGGGGTGGGAAGGGGTGCTGTGTGGGTGATGGGGTGGGAAGGGGTGCTGGGTGGGGGATGGGGTGGGGTGGGGTGCTGTGTGGGGGATGGGGTGGGAAGGGGTGCTGGGTGGAGGAGTGATGGGGTGGGAAGGGGTGCTGTGTGGGGGATGGGGTGGGAAGGGGTGCTGGGTGGAGGATGGATGGGGTGGGAAGGGGTGCTGGGTGGGGGATGGGGTGGGGTGGGGTGCTGTGTGGGGGATGGGGTGGGAAGGGGTGCTGTGTGGGGGATGGGGTGGGAAGGGGTGCTGTGTGGGGGATGGGGTGGGAAGGGGTGCTGTGTGGGGGATGGATGGGGTGGGAAGGGGTGCTGTGTGGGGGATGGGTTGGGGTGGGAAGGGGTGCTGTGTGGGGGATGGATGGGGTGGGAAGGGGTGCTGTGTGGGGGATGGGGTGGGAAGGGGTTCTGTGTGGAGGATGGATGGGGTGGGAAGGGGTGCTGGGTGGAGGATGGATGGGGTGGGAAGGGGTGCTGGGTGGGGGATGGGGTGGGAAGGGGTGCTGTGTGGGGGAGGGGTGGGGTGGGAAGGGGTGCTGGGTGGGGGATGGATGGGGTGGGAAGGGGTGCTGTGTGGGGGATGGATGGGGTGGGAAGGGGTGCTGGGTGGAGGATGGATGGGGTGGGAAGGGGTGCTGGGTGGGGGATGGGGTGGGAAGGGGTGCTGTGTGGGGGAGGGATGGGGTGGGAAGGGGTGCTGTGTGGGGGAGGGATGGGGTGGGAAGGGGTGCTGTGTGGGGGAGGGGTGGGGTGGGAAGGGGTGCTGTGTGGGGGAGGGGTGGGGTGGGAAGGGGTGCTGGGTGGGGGATGGATGGGGTGGGAAGGGGTGCTGTGTGGGGGATGGGGTGGGAAGGGGTGCTGTGTGGGGGAGGGGTGGGGTGGGAAGGGGTGCTGTGTGGAGGATGGATGGGGTGGGAAGGGGTGCTGGGTGGAGGATGGATGGGGTGGGAAGGGGTGCTGGGTGGGGGATGGGGTGGGAAGGGGTGCTGTGTGGGGGAGGGATGGGGTGGGAAGGGGTGCTGTGTGGGGGAGGGGTGGGGTGGGAAGGGGTGCTGGGTGGGGGATGGATGGGGTGGGAAGGGGTGCTGTGTGGGGGATGGGGTGGGAAGGGGTGCTGTGTGGGGGAGGGGTGGGGTGGGAAGGGGTGCTGTGTGGGGGATGGATGGGGTGGGAAGGGGTGCTGTGTGGGGGAGTGATGGGGTGGGAAGGGGTGCTGTGTGGGGGATGGGGTGGGAAGGGGTGCTGTGTGGGGGATGGGGTGGGAAGGGGTGCTGGGGGAGGGGTCAGCATGGGAGTGGAATGAATCTGTTGGAATGAATGATGAAAGGGGGTAAAGGTGTTTTTTTTGTGTTTGTGTTTGTGTGTGCATGTTTGTGTGTGCATGTTTGTGTGTGTGTGTGTATCTGTATCTGTATTACTGAGGGAAAGCTCTGTATTGTATTGTATTTGTCTTTTTGTCACAACAGATTTCTCTGTGTGAAATTCGGGCTGCTCTCCTCAGGGAGAGCGCGTCGCTACACTACTTTTTTTGCTGTGTGCATATTTGTTTTTCCTATTGAAGTGGATTTTTCATTAGAATATTGCCATGAACAACCCTTTTGTTGCCGTGGGTTCTTTTACGTGCGCTAAGTGCATGCTGCATACAGGACCTCGGTTTATCGTCTCATCGGAATGTGTGTATGTGTGTGTGTGATAGTGTGTGTTCTTGTGCGCTTTGTGTCTGACTGTGTACTGTAAAGCGCTCTGAGAGATTTGACAGGTTTTAAAAGTTGGAGAGAAGAAAAGAAAAGGGGTGGGGGGAGGTTAACATTCCTTTTTCCTTTCTTTTGGAAAACATAAGAAAGCAACGACATCATGGCCTATATTTATTCATCCCTCTCACCCTGCCTCTTTCTCTGTCTCTCTGTGTGTGTCTGTCTCTGTCTCTCTCTCTCTGTCTCTGTCTCTCTGTCTCTCTCTCTGTATATATATCATTGGCTTAAAGACAAGCTGGGAACTTCCTTTTTTGAGGAAGTGTTTGGATTTTACCTGCATGCTAGCTGGAAGCATAAGCTGCATTGACTTGAAGTTGTGCACCTTGTAAATGGAGAGACTTACCACCTTAATTATTGTTGCTTAATTTGATATATAGATCTCTCTCTCTGTGTCTCTCTATCTATCTACATATCTGTCTGTATATATCTGTCTCTATCTCTCTCTTTATATATATCTCTCTCTGTATATACGTCTGCATATCTATCTATCTCTCTCTCTCTCTCTCTCTCTCTCTCTCTCTCTCTCTCTCTCTCTCTATATATATATATATATATATCACCTCTCTCTCTCTCTCTCTCTCTATATATATATATATATATGTATGTGTATGGAGAGAGAGAGGGAGAGAGAGAAGAAAAACAAACACAAACAAATCTATCTATGAAGGGCGCAGTAGCCGAGTGGTTAAAGCATTGGACTTTCAATCTGAGGGTCACGGGTTTGAATCTCGGTGGTGCCTGGTGGGTAAAAGGTGAATATTTTTTCGATCTCCCAGGTCAACATATGTGCAGACCTGCCAGTGCCTGAACCCCCTTCATGTGCATACACAAGCAGAAGGTCAAATACGCACGTTAAAGAATCTGTAATCCATGTCAGCGTGGTGGGTTATGGAAACAAGAACATACCCAGCATGCACACCCCTGAAAACAGAGTATGGCTGCCTACATGGCGGGGTAAAAACGGTTATACACATAAAAGCCCATTCGTATACATACGAGTGAACGTGGGAGTTGCAGCCCACGGACGAAGAAGAAGAAGAAGAAGAAATTGATCTATTTGTCATGAATTCCGAATTTCCAGAACTGTCTCGTCCCTTCCTCAAAGGATGATTTGTTTACATGTCACCAGGGTCTCATATATATATATATATATATATATATATATATATATATATATATATACTATACCTTTTTTCCCCTGACAGGATAGCGGTTACAATTATATATATATATACTATACCTTTTTTCCCCTGACAGGATAGCGGTGACAGTTATATATATATATACTATACATTTTTTCCCCTGACAGGATAGCGGTGACAATTATATATATATATACTATACATTTTTTCCCCTGACAGGATAGCGGTGACAATTCCCAGAGTGAGTTTCCCGGAGCAGGAGGAGGCGGAGAGGTTCGAATCCCGCATCCCCTTCAAGTACCGCTCATGGCGCACCCCCGACTTCCACAGCCAGTTCCTCTCCTCCTTCGTGGACCTGGTCTGGAGCATGGTATCCTTCACTTCTGGGGGCGGGGGTGACAAAAGAAAGGTGTGTGTGTGAGAGAGAGAGAGAGAGAGAGGGAGGAAGAAGAAAGGTGTGAGAGAGGGAGAGAGAGAGGGAGGAAGAAGAAAGGTGTGAGAGAGGGAGAGAGAGAGGGAGGAAGAAGAAAGGTGTGTGAGAGAGAGAGGGAGGAAGAAGAAAGGTGTGAGAGAGAGAGAGGGAGGAAGAAGAAAGGTGTGTGAGAGAGAGAGGGAGGAAGAAGAAAGGTGTGAGAGAGAGGGAGGAAGAAGAAAGGTGAGAGAGAGGGAGAGAGAGGGAGGAAGAAGAAAGGTGTGAGAGAGAGGGAGGAAGAAGAAAGGTGAGAGAGAGAGAGAGAGGGAGGAAGAAGAAAGGTGTGAGAGAGAGGGAGGAAGAAGAAAGGTGAGAGAGAGAGAGGGGGAGGAAGAAGAAAGGTGTGAGAGAGAGGGAGAGAGAGAGGGAGGAAGAAGAAAGGTGTGAGAGAGAGAAAGAGAGAGAGAGGAAGAAGAAAGGTGTGAGAGAGAGAGAGGAAGAAGAAAGGTGTGAGAGAGAGAGAGAGGAAGAAGAAAGGTGTGAGAGAGAGGGAGGAAGAAGAAAGGTGTGAGAGAAAGAGAGGAAGAAGAAAGGTGAGAGAGAGAGAGAGGGAGGAAGAAGAAAGGTGAGAGAGAGAGAGAGAGAGAGAGGGAGGAAGAAGAAAGGTGTGAGAGAGGGAGAGAGAGGGAGGAAGAAGAAAGGTGTGAGAGAGAGGGAGATAGAGGGAGGAAGAAGAAAGGTGTGAGAGAGGGAGAGAGAGAGGGAGGAAGAAGAAAGGTAAGAGAGAGAGGGAGGGAGGAAGAAGAAAGGTGTGAGAGAGAGGGAGGGAGGAAGAAGAAAGGTGTGAGAGAGGGAGAGAGAGAGGGAGGAAGAAGAAAGGTGTGAGAGAGGGAGGAAGAAGAAAGGTGTGAGAGAGAGAGAGGGAGGAAGAAGAAAGGTGTGAGAGAGAGGGAGAGAGAGGGAGGAAGAAGAAAGGTGTGAGAGAGAGGGAGGGAGAGGGAGGAAGAAGAAAGGTGTGAGAGAGGGAGAGAGAGAGGGAGGAAGAAGAAAGGTGTGAGAGAGAGGGAGAGAGAGGGAGGAAGAAGAAAGGTGTGATAGAGGGAGGAAGAAGAAAGGTGTGAGAGAGAGGGAGGGAGGAAGAAGAAAGGTGAGAGAGAGAGGGAGGAAGAAGAAAGGTGTGAGAGAGAGAGAGGGAGGAAGAAGAAAGGTGTGAGAGAGGGAGGAAGAAGAAAGGTGTGAGAGAGAGGGAGAGAGAGAGGGAGGAAGAAGAAAGGTGTGAGAGAGAGGGAGAGAGAGGGAGGAAGAAGAAAGGTGTGAGAGAGGGAGGAAGAAGAAAGGTGTGAGAGAGGGAGGAAGAAGAAAGGTGTGAGAGAGAGGGAGAGAGAGAGGGAGGAAGAAGAAAGGTGTGAGAGAGAGGGAGAAAGAGAGGGAGGAAGAAGAAAGGTGTGAGGGAGAGAGGGAGGAAGAAGAAAGGTGTGAGAGAGGGAGGAAGAAGAGGGGGGTGTTAGAGATCCATTGCTAGGGCTGGAAAAGTCTCAGGAAAAAAAAGAAAAAAAAATCTCTGTCCAGTCACTCAAGATGAGGGAACTATTGTCAGGGCAGGAAAATTCTTGGGCTGAGGGTGGGGGTTTGGGGGGTAAAAAAGAGAACCATATGTAGGACTGGAAAGCCATGTGAGTTATTTTTGGACTTGATGACCTTGACCTAGTTTAGCCGGCGGCTGAGGTGAAGGGCAAGGTCAGTGTGGATTACCTGAAGTGGACAGAGGAACAGCTGGACTGCATCCGTCAGGCGGACGTCACCTGGGGTGAGGGGTCATCACTGGTCGTGCTCTCTCTCTCTCTCTTATTTATTTATTTATTTATTTTGCTGTCTGTTCATCTGCACTGTTTCAGTGACATCACTCAGGTACAGGTGAACGACCAGCACTGCACTGTACACAGCGCCTGATGACTGATGTGATGTGTTAATGACAGGTGAACGACCAGCACTGCACTGTACACAGCGCCTGATGACTGATGTGATGTGTTAATGACAGGTGAACGACCAGCACTGCACTGTACATAGCGCCTGATGACTGATGTGATGTGTTAATGACAGGTGAACGACCAGCACTGCACTGTACACAGCGCCTGATGACTGATGTGATGTGTTAATGACAGGTGAACGACCAGCACTGCACTGTACATAGCGCCTGATGACTGATGTGATGTGTTAATGACAGGTGAACGACCAGCACTGCACTGTACACAGCGCCTGATGACTGATGTGATGTGTTAATGACAGGTGAACGACCAGCACTGCACTGTACATAGCGCCTGATGACTGATGTGATGTGGTAATGACAGTACTGTGATGTGTTGATGACAATACTGTGATGTGATGTGTTTATGACAGTACTGTGATGTGTTGATGACAATACTGCGATGTGTTAATGACAGTACTGTGATGTGTTAATGACAGTACTGTGATGTGTTGATGACAATACTGTGATGTGATGTGTTGATGACAATACTGTGATGTGATGTGTTGATGACAATACTGTGATGACAGTACTGTGATGTGATGTGTTGATGACAATACTGTGATGTGATGTGTTGATGACAGTACTGTGATGTGTTGATGACAATACAGTGATGACAGTACTGTGATGTGTTGATGACAATACTGTGATGTGATGTGTTGATGACAGTACAGTGATGACAGTACTGTGATGTGTTGATGACAATACTGTGATGTGATGTGTTGATGACAGTACAGTGATGACAGTACTGTGATGTGTTGATGACAATACTCTGACATGTTGATGACAGTACTCTGATGTGTTGATGACAATACTGTGATGTGATGTATTGATGACAATACTGTGATGTGATGTGTTGATGACAGTGCTGTGATGTGATGTGTTGATGACAATGTGTTGATGACAGTACTGGGATGTGTTGATGACAATGTGTTGATGACAGTACTGGGATGTGTTGATGACAATACTGCGATGTGATATGTTGATGACAATACTGTGATGTGTTGATGACAGTACTGTGATGTGTTGATGACAATACTGTGATGTGATGTGTTGATGACAATACTGTGATGTGTTGATGACAATACTGATGTGTTGATGACAATACTGCGATGTGATGTGTTGATGACAATACTGTGATGTGATGTGTTGATGACAATACAGTGATGACAGTACTGTGATGTGTTGATGACAATACTGTGATGTGATGTGTTGATGACAGTACAGTGATGACAGTACTGCGATGTGTTGATGACAATACTGTGATGTGATGTGTTGATGACAGTACAGTGATGACAGTACTGCGATGTGTTGATGACAATACTCTGACATGTTGATGACAGTACTCTGATGTGTTGATGACAATACTGTGATGTGATGTATTGATGACAATACTGTGATGTGATGTGTTGATGACAGTGCTGTGATGTGATGTGTTGATGACAATGTGTTGATGACAGTACTGGGATGTGTTGATGACAATGTGTTGATGACAGTACTGGGATGTGTTGATGACAATACTGCGATGTGATATGTTGATGACAATACTGTGATGTGTTGATGACAGTACTGGGATGTGTTGATGACAATACTGCGATGTGATATGTTGATGACAATACTGTGATGTGTTGATGACAATACTGATGTGTTGATGACAATACTGCGATGTGATGTGTTGATGACAATACTGTGATGTGATGTGTTGATGACAATACTGTGATGTGTTGATGACAATGTGTTGATGACAATACTGTGATGTGTTGATGACAGTACTGTGATGTGATGTGTTGATGACAGTACTGTGATGTGATGTGTTGATGACAATACTGTGATGTGTTGATAACAGTACTGTGATGTGATGTGTTGATGACAATACTATGATGTGTTGATGACAATACTGCAATGTGTTGATGACAATGTGTTGATGACAATACTGGGATGTGTTGGTGACAATACTGAGATGTGTTGATGACAATACTGCGATGTGATGTGTTGATGACAATGTGTTGGTGACAATACTGTGATGTGTTGATGACAATGTGTTGATGACAATACTGCGATGTGTTGATGACAATGTGTTGATGACAGTACTGTGATGTGATGTGTTGATGACAATGTGTTGATGACAATACTGTGATGTGTTGATGACAATACTGCGATGTGATGTGTTGATGACAGTGTGTTGGTGACAATACTGTGATGTGTTGATGACAATACTGCGATGTGTTGATGACAATGTGATGATGACAATACTGCGATGTGTTGATGACAATACTGCGATGTGATGTGTTGATGACAATACTGTGATGTGATGTGTTGATGACAATACTGTGACAATACTGTGATGTGATGTGTTGATGACAATACTGCGAAGTGATGTGTTGATGACAATACTGGGATGTGTTGATGACAATACTGCGATGTGATGTGTTGATGACAATACTGCGAAGTGTTGATGACAATACTGCGATGTGATGTGTTGGTGACAATACTGTGATGTGTTGATGACAATACTGCGATGTGTTGATGACAATACTGCGATGTGATGTGTTGGTGACAATACTATGATGTGTTGATGACAATACTGATGTGTTGATGACAATACTGCGATGTGTTGATGACAATACTGCGATGACAATACTGCGATGTGTTGATGACAATACTGCAATGTGTTGATGACAATACTGCGATGTGATGTGTTGGTGACAATACTGCGATGTGTTGATGACAATAGTGTGACGTGTGATGAACAGAGGTACAGGTGAACGACCAGCACTACACAGCACCAGACCTGATGACTTTCCCATGCTCCCTGCCTGTCACCGTCCATGTGGCACTAACTGCAGGTGGGTGGGGGCCTCTGTGTGTGTGTATGCATGTGTGAGAGAGAGAGAGAGAGATGACAAGCATAAACATAACATTTCCACCATGTTATGAAACATGTTTTGCTTCTTGTCAAAATTACCGGAAATGTGTCTGTCTGTCTGTCTCTCTCTCTCTCTCTCTCTTTTTTTCTTCTTTTTTTGGTACAGATTAAGAATCTATACTTTCTTGGTTAATTTTTCTTTAAAAAAAAAAGTTTTCTATATGAGAAACATGCATTGTTCTTTGTACTAATTGTAGTACAGTGAGCAAATCTTTTTCTGATGTACATTGCAGGGTGGAAGAAAGAAAAAAGTAGAAATAAAAGGAAGAAAAAATGTAAAGAAAAAAACCAAACGGAATGGAAAGGCTACAGTGATGATAATGGAATTTCTATAGCACATAATTTCTCTAAAACAGAAGAGAAAGATAATGATGATAACAATCATGATAATGAACGCCCTTTCGGTAGCGTAGTCTTAAGTAAAGTTTTGACTCTGAGCTGGTAATCGCTCATTCGCTTGCAGCCACACCCGAGATTAACTAACAACACTCAACCACACACATTCACCCTCACCCACAGTTCACTTCAGTTCAGTTGCTCAAGGAGGCGTCACAATGTTTGGACAAATCCCATAATAATACGCTACACCACATCTGCTAAGTAGATGCCTGACCAGCAACGTATTCCCAGCATGCTTAGGCCTTGAGGGAAAATAAAATAAAGTGAAATAAAATGAATAGATAAATAGAAATATAAAGAAATGAACAAATAAATGAACAGATAGATGAATAAGTAGATAAATAAACGAATGAATTAATGAATGAATAAATAGTTAACCCATTCAGCCCTTTGCAGCCTTCCCATCCTGGCATGTTTTGGCCCGGCTGCATCAACAGGAAGGGGTTCCCATCCTGGCATGTTTTGGCCCGGCTGCATCAACAGGAAGGGGTTCCCATCCTGGCATGTTTTGGCCCGGCTGCATCAACAGGAAGGGGTTCCCATCCTGGCATGTTTTGGCCCGGCTGCATCAACAGGAAGGGGTTCCCATCCTGGCATGTTTTGGCCCGGCTGCATCAACAGGAAGGGGTTCCCATCCTGGCATGTTTTGGCCCGGCTGCATCAACAGGAAGGGGTTCCCATCCTGGCATGTTTTGGCCCAGCTGCATCAACAGGAAGGGGTTCCCATCCTGGCATGTTTTGGCCCGGCTGCATCAACAGGAAGGGGTTCCCATCCTGGCATGTTTTGGCCCGGCTGCATCAACAGGAAGGGGTGCTTCTCTTTGGGCACAAATTTATAGCGGCCGCTCAACCAATAGCTACCAAACTTCACATTATGACTGAAATGTAATTTTGACACAAATTGCTGAAATCTCAAGACAAATGATGTAGTAGTATACTTGTAACTTTAAATCACATACAGAAATAGTAAAATGTACAGAAATAGTAAAATGTCAGCTTCTGTTGGTGTTGAAGGTTGTGGGCTATCTTCTTTGTCTACACTGGTTTCATCTCCTTCACTTTCCCATGAATTATTGAAAGAATTATAAGACAAGTTGTCATTATGTTGGTTGAATTGGCTGCAAGAGTCTGTCATAGTTTCATTGAGCTCTAAACTGCGCAGTGAGCCTTTGATATTTTACGATATCGATGTGGAAAATCAGATAAAAAACACATTAATCGTTCCATTTGTGGAGTGAAAATTCGGGTGCCAATGAGGAAGGAAGTTAAGTTGGAGTTACTTCCCTTAGCATTTCGTGCATACTGATGAGGTGACGAACTGGTTTAAATAAACGGGTTTCTTTGCCAGCCTGTCAGGCACAGAACGTGTAAATAAACGGGTTTCTCTGCCGGCCTGTCAGGCGCAGAACGTGTAAATAAACGGGTTTCTTTGCCGGCCTGTCAGGCGCAGAACGTGTAAATAAACGGGTTTCTCTGCCGGCCTGTCAGGCGGCTCAGGCACAGAACGTGTAAATAAACGGGTTTCTCTGCCGGCCTGTCAGGCGCAGAACGTGTAAATAAACGGGTTTCTTTGCCGGCCTGTCAGGCGCAGAACGTGTAAATAAACGGGTTTCTCTGCCGGCCTGTCAGGCGCAGAACGTGTAAATAAACGGGTTTCTCTGCCGGCCTGTCAGGCACAGAACGTGTAAATAAACGGGTTTCTTTGCCGGCCTGTCAGGCACAGAACATGTAAATAAACGGGTTTCTCTGCCGGCCTGTCAGGCGCAGAACGTGTAAATAAACGGGTTTCTTTGCCGGCCTGTCAGGCGCAGAACGTGTAAATAAACGGGTTTCTCTGCCGGCCTGTCAGGCGGCTCAGGCACAGAACGGCGATCAGTGGCGCGTCTCTTGGTGGGCACAGGGTTGAATGAGTTAAATGAATAGATAAATAACTCAATAAATGAACAAATAAATGAATAGGTAAGATAAGAAGAGAAAAAAGAAATAACCCACAGTTAGCCCATGAGTCCTCTAAAGTGACACAGCACTCTCACGCATTCTCTCTCCCTTTCTCTTCCAGCCAAGGAGTGTTACCAAGATGTGACCTTGACAGTGCGTCCGGGTCAGGATGGGGGTCAAGGTGAAGGTCGGCATTTGGATCCCGACATGTTCCTGTGTCTGGGATCTCAGGCCGTGTCCGTGCCTGTGGTGAGGACCTGTGTGTGGGTGTGGGTGTGTGTGGGGGGGCGGGGCTTGATGTGTGTTTGAGTGTGTGGGTGGGTGTGGGGGATGTTGTATGTTGGGTGTGTTGGTGGGGGTGGGGGTGGGGTGGGGGATGTTGTATGTTGGGTGTGTTGGTGTGTGTGTGTGTGCGTAGGTGGGGTGGGGGGGGGGGTGATGTGTATTTGAGTGTGTGGGTGGGTGTGGGGGATGTTGTATGTTGGTGGGGGTGGGTGTGGGGTGGGGGATGTTGTATGTTGGGTGTGTTTGTGTGTGTGTGTGTGTGTATGTGGGGGGGGGGGTTGATGTGTATTTGAGTGTGTGGGTGGGTGTGGGGGATGTTGGGTGTGTTGATGTGGGTGTTGGTGTGTGGGGGGGCTAGGGGGGTTGATGTGTATTTGAGTGTGGGTGTTGGTGTGGAGGGGGTGTTGTGTGTTGGTGTGTGTGGGGGGGGGGAGGTGTTAATGTGTATTTGAGTGCGTGGGGGTGGGGGTTAGTAGCTGTGGCCATGGGGGGTGGGGGTGGGGTTGTGTGTTGGTGTGTGTATGTGTGTGCGTTTGTGTGTGTGGGTGTTCAAGTGTATTTGAGTGTGTGGGGATGGGGTTTAGTAGGTGTGGCCATAGGGGGTGGGGGTGGGGTTGTGTGTTGGTGTGTGTATGTGTGTGCGTTTGTGTGTGTGGGTGTTCAAGTGTATTTGAGTGTGTGGGGATGGGGTTTAGTAGGTGTGGCCATAGGGGGTGGGGGTGGGGTTGTGTGTTGGTGTGTGTATGTGTGTGCGTTTGTGTGTGTGGGTGTTCAAGTGTATTTGAGTGTGTGGGGGTGGGGGGTGGGGTGGGTGCAGGTGTGGCTGTGGGGGTGTTGTGAGTTGATGTGTGTGCATGTGAGGGGGTGGGGGGGTGTTGTGAGTTGATGTGTGTGCATGTGAGGGGGTGGGGGGGTGTTGTGAGTTGATGTGTGTGCATGTGGGGGTGGGTGGGGGGGGATAGTGCTTTGTTGATGAGTGGGAGGGGGTGTGAGGGTGTTGTGTGTGTGTGTGTGTGTCAGGGGTGTGTGTTGATGTGTATTGGAGTGTGTGTGGCTGTGGTTGTGGGGGTGGGGGGGTGTTGTTTTGATGTGTGCATGTGGGGGGGAGGAGGGTGTTGGTGTATATTTGAGTGTGTGAGTGGGGGGGTGTTGTGTGTTGGTGTGTTTGTGCGGGGGGGAGGGGGGATTGTTGATGTGTGAGTGTGTGTTTCGTGGTGGTGGTGGTGGTATGGCAAAACAAGACAAATCTATAACTATTCTGGGTAATATGGATCACAGTACAGAACAACAGCAACAACAAGGAGAACAACAAAATGGTGTCATCTGTTTTCTTGGGTGAACAGACATACCTGACAACGGATGGACAGATGTAACTTGCAGAGCATGCTCATGCACACAAGTCTTTATTCAGCTGCCGAAGATACGAATTGAGAGAAAGTGAGTTCAGCTGCAATAGTAGCTAGAGGAGAAGAATATATTGCAGTTTTTTTGGTATTGTGATGTGGTTTATATTATGTTAATACATGTTGTAATGTGGAAGAAGAAGAAGAAAAAATTTAAACGAGAAAAAGAAAGATTTTGAGGGTAGGTAGTGTGCATGCCATGATGACTGAGGATGAAACGGACATCGTGTTTCTGACAGCTGGGACCAGACGAACCTCTGCATCACCAGTGCAGCTTCCTCTTCCTCTGTCCCGGGCGTTACCGCTTCCACATCACCTGCACCGCATGGTGTCGCCATGGCCACAGTGATGGTGACAGTGCCCTCTGCTGGTCCTGTCTGCCTGTTCCAGAGTTCTCTGTCTGGAGCGATGCACTGCCGGTGTTGTAACGGTGTGTGTGTGTGTGTGTGTGTGTGTGTGTGAGAGGTGGTGTGGTAGGGGTTGGGGTGGGACCATTGCAGCAAGTCTTTCATTGTGTTGGATGTGTGAGTGGTGGGAGGTGTGCATATTGTAATGCAGTCCACTGCAAGAGAGAGAGGGAGAGAGAGAGAGATAGAGCCACAGAGAGATGACAGAGATGGTGTCAGGGTATTGGTAAATAATTCAGGTCTCTTGTAAAAGAACTGAGCAATGAGATGTTAAGACAATGAGAGAGAGAAAGGCATGTGATAGTGTATAGGTGAACGTCCCGGTTTCATTTGAAAGATGTAACAGATAAAAGCTGAGGTGTTTTGAGCATGAGAAAGAGTAAAAGGGGGGGAGAGAGTTTCAGTTTCAGTAGCTCAAGGAGGCGTCACTGCGTTCGAACAGATCCATATACGCTACACCACATCTGCCAAGCAGATGCCTGACCAGCAGCGTAACCCAACGCGCTTAGTCAGGCCTTGAGGGAGAGAGAGAGAGAGAGAGAGAGAAAGGCATGTGATAGTGTATAGGTAAACGTTTAACCCATCAGCTGCTGAGCCATGGTGAAGCCAGCAATGTTGAGTGAAGAAAAACGTTTAACCCGTCAGCTGCTGAGCCATGGTGAAGCCAGCAATGTTGAGTGAAGAAAAACGTTTAACCCGTCAGCTGCTGAGCCATGGTAAAGCCAGCAATGTTGAGTGAAGAAAAACGTTTAACCCATCAGCTGCTGAGCCATGGTGAAGCCAGCAATGTTGAGTGAAGAAAAACGTTTAACCCGTCAGGTGCTGAGCCATGGTGAAGCCAGCAATGTTGAGTGAAGAAAAACGTTTAACCCGTCAGGTGCTGAGCCATGGTGAAGCCAGCAATGTTGAGTGAAGAAAAACGTTTAACCTGTCAGCTGCTGAGCCATGGTAAAGCCAGCAATGTTGAGTGAAGAAAAACGTTTAACCCGTCAGCTGCTGAGCCATGGTGAAGCCAGCAATGTTGAGTGAAGAAAAACGTTTAACCCGTCAGCTGCTGAGCCATGGTGAAGCCAGCAATGTTGAGTGAAGAAAAACGTTTAACCTGTCAGCTGCTGAGCCATGGTGAAGCCAGATCAGTGGGGCACGAGTTTGAACAGCAGTCACCACTCTGAACTTCAAAGGTGTCACTGATTTTACAGAGCTAAAGTAATGCAATAGCAGTCACCACTGTGTGAACTTATCAAAGGTGTCATTGATTTTACAGAGCTAAAGTAATGCAACAGCAGTCACCACTCTGAACTTCAAAGGTGTCATTGATTTTACAGAGCTAAAGTAATGCAACAGCAGTCACCACTCTGAACTTCAAAGGTGTCACTGATTTTACAGAGCTAAAGTAATGCAACAGCAGTCACCACTCTGAACTTCAAAGGTGTCATTGATTTTACAGAGCTAAAGTAATGCAATAGCAGTCACCACTGTGTGAACTTATCAAGGGTGTCATTGATTTTACAGAGCTAAAGTAATGCAACAGCAGTCACCACTCTGAACTTCAAAGGTGTCACTGATTTTACAGAGCTAAAGTAATGCAACAGCAGTCACCACTCTGAACTTCAAAGGTGTCACTGATTTTACAGAGCTAAAGTAATGCAACAGCAGTCACCACTCTGAACTTCAAAGGTGTCACTGATTTTACAGAGCTAAAGTAATGCAACAGCAGTCACCACTCTGAACTTCAAAGGTGTCACTGATTTTACAGAGCTAAAGTAATGCAACAGCAGTCACCACTCTGAACTTATCAAAGGTGTCATTGATTTTACAGAGCTAAAGTAATGCAATAGCAGTCACCACTGTGTGAACTTATCAAAGGTGTCACTGATTTTACAGAGCTAAAGTAATGCAACAGCAGTCACCACTCTGAACTTCAAAGGTGTCACTGATTTTACAGAGCTAAAGTAATGCAACAGCAGTCACCACTCTGAACTTCAAAGGTGTCATTGATTTTACAGAGCTAAAGTAATGCAATAGCAGTCACCACTGTGTGAACTTATCAAGGGTGTCATTGATTTTACAGAGCTAAAGTAATGCAATCGCAAGAAGAAAACATCCAAATACAAGAATGGTGACTAATGTCCTGACCTGTAAGCTGTCTTTCCTCAGCGAGGTGACAGCCCTTCACTGATGAGCGTTCTGGTCAGAAAAGTCACAGGGTTTAACTGCTGTGACCGTAGTTTTTTTTCGGACCAACTCGCATCACTACACTTGTGTCCAGATTGAAGTCAGGTTGTTGGACCAACTCACATCACTACACTTGTGTCCAGATTGAAGTCAGGTTGTCGGACCAACTCACATCACTACACTTGTGTCCAGATTGAAGTCAGGTTGTTGGACCAACTCACATCACTACACTTGTGTCCAGATTGAAGTCAGGTTGTTGGACCAACTCACATCACTACACTTGTGTCCAGATTGAAGTCAGGTTGTTGGACCAACTCGCATCACTACACTTGTGTCCAGATTGAAGTCAGGTTGTCGGACCAACTCACATCACTACACTTGTGTCCAGATTGAAGTCAGGTTGTTGGACCAACTCACATCACTACACTTGTGTCCAGATTGAAGTCAGGTTGTTGGACCAACTCACATCACTACACTTGTGTCCAGATTGAAGTCAGGTTGTTGGACCAACTCACATCACTACACTTGTGTCCAGATTGAAGTCAGGTTGTCGGACCAACTCACATCACTACACTTGTGTCCAGATTGAAGTCAGGTTGTCGGACCAACTCACATCACTACACTTGTGTCCAGGTTGAAGTCAGGTTGTTGGACCAACTCACATCACTACACTTGTGTCCAGATTGAAGTCAGGTTGTTGGACCAACTCACATCACTACACTTGTGTCCAGATTGAAGTCAGGTTGTCGGTCACTGTTCTTTATTTGAACTTCTTGGGACTGCAGTATGTTTTGGTTTTTTTGTTTTCGTTTGTTGTTTTTCCTTGCAGAGATGGTTATATTTGTCAAGAAACACATGTAATCACATTCCACATTTAGTTCACTAATATCGCAAAAGTACGCAATCAGATTCCAACAAAAACCGATGAAGCATTACACAGCAGAATCTACTTCATGGAGTGTGCATAAATATTAACCATCGCTTCACTGAAGTCAGCTGCCGATATTTTCTCCCCCTCCACTTGACCTTTGACTTTAGTCACACTTATGTTCTGCAGGAACTGGGTGCCGCCATGTTGAAAACCATGTGGTTTTGTGAAGTTAGGGTCGGTCAGTACAAAACCATGTGGTTTTGTGAAGTTAGGGTTGGTCAGTACAAAACCATGTGGTTTTGTGAAGTTAGGGTCGGTCAATACAAAACCATGTGGTTTTGTGAAGTTAGGGTCGGTCAATACAAAACCATGTGGTTTTGTGAAGTTAGGGTCGGTCAGTACAAAATCATCTAAAACTACTACAGAATGAATGGACAACGGTCTAAGGGAAGGAACTTGCGAGATAAGTGTCTGAGTTATCTGGAAATCATGAGTTGTCACCCTTAAAGTAAGATCGGTAACATTAAAAAAATATCAAAATCTGTCGGAAGAATGCGTCCGACATGACCTCAAGCAAATGGAACAGCGTCAGAAATTCGCATGTGGCAAGACTAGATTGAGTTTTTAAAAAAATCTGCGCAAAAAGTAGTGGTTGGTCTTGAGACGCATGCGTGCCACGCTGACCTGTTATCACCTGGGTTGTGCAGTCAAGGGTCAGATGAAGGTGAAGGAGAAGGTGCAGTGAAGACACTTGTGGGCTGTGGCCTCTGTGGTCACCCTTCACTCCTACACTTTGTGGCTTTGGAAATAGGTCGTGGGGTAGTAGCTTTTGCTAGTTTTTTTTGGTTTTTTTCTTGTAGTTTATTCACCATATGAGTATTCTAATAGTTCCAGATATTGTTTTGATTTGATATTTATTAGATTTTTTTTGTCATAGTCCATTCACCATTTGAGTATTCTAATAGGTCCAAGTATTGTTTTAATTTGACATTTGTTAGGCTTTTTTTCTTGTAGTTTGTCCACCATATGAGTGTTCTGACAGGTCTAGATATGGTTTGAATTGGAAATTGATTCAGATGCTCCTGTGTGGTTGGACGCATGAGGTAGTCTAGGCACTCCATAGTCCACAGTCATCAGCCAGTCTCATAATGTTTTCCTTTCATTTTGAGTGGGATGGTATTGTCATAAGCAGTCTTAGATGTAAAAACAAAATGTAAATGATTGTTAATGCTGAGGAGGAATAAATCAGCATCTATGATTCTTTCTTGTTAACTTTATCCGTTGACAAGGTAGATTGTTTTTTCTTAATTTAAATCATTAATGAGGTAGATTGTTTTTCATTTCTTGATATGTTGGCGCAAGGTAGATTGGTTTTTCGTAACTTAAGTCGTTGAGGAGGTAGATTGCTTTTAGAACTTACATCGTTGATGAAGTAGATTGTTTTTTGAAACTTAAAATTGTTAATGAGGTAGAGTGTTTTTCGTAACTTGATACGTTTGCAAGGTAGAAAGTGAAATTTGTTGGAATTTTTTTTTCCAACTCGTGCCTCAGAATTGCATGCAGTGTGTGTGTGAGTGATGTTTACAAAAATCATTTACTGTTCTTGAATTTTGCCTGGGATTTTTGCTGTCTTCATGTATGATTTGCATTGTTGTTAACATCATGTGATTGTGATGCCGGATTTGTTGCTTGTCCTGCATTGATGATGGGTATGAAATTTTGTTGAGGTCTACCCTTTGCGTTACTGTTATTACAACAGACAGGTAATTCCAGAATGTTGCTACTCATGAATTCATCGAACAAGTCCAGTGATGATATATGTGTGTGTCTGACTTCATAACTGGTGTGGTAGAACTCATTAGAGTGATGCTTCTTACTTCATAGCTCCAGTGAGTGAACTCATTAGAGTGACGCTTCTTACTTCATAGTTCCAGTGAGTGAACTCATTAGAGTGATGCTTCTTATTTCATAGTTCCAGTGAGTGAACTCATTAGAGTGATGCTTCTTACTTCATAGTTCCAGTGAGTGAACTCATTAGAGTGACGCTTCTTACTTCATAGTTCCAGTGAGTGAACTCATTAGAGTGACGCTTCTTACTTCATAGTTCCAGTGAGTGAACTCATTAGAGTGATGCTTCTTACTTCATAGCTCCAGTGAGTGAACTCATTAGAGTGATGCTTCTTACTTCATAGTTCCAGTGAGTGAACTCATTAGAGTGACGCTTCTTACTTCATAGCTCCAGTGAGTGAACTCATTAGAGTGATGCTTCTTACTTCATAGTTCCAGTGAGTGAACTCATTAGAGTGACGGTTCTGAGTTATGATTCCAGTGAGCGTGCTGATGTTGTTTAGCGTGATGGAGTCAGCTGATCCAGTGATTGGTGCAGATAGCAGTTGTGCTGTGGCTGAATTTGTTAGGCATTGGACTTGAGATCCGTGATCAGGGTTGGAGGGTGTTTGGGCGTTGTGTCCTGGGGAAGGGTGTTGTACTCCTCTTTCCCTCACTCCACCCTGGAGTGACAGGGTGTCTGACTTGGGTCCACCCCAGAGTGACAGGGTGTCTGACTTGGGTCCACCCCAGAGTGACAGGGTGTCTGACTTGGGTCCACCCCGGAGTGACAGGGTGTCTGACTTGGGTCCACCCCAGAGTGACAGGGTGTCTGACTTGGGTCCACCCCGGAGTGACAGGGTGTCTGACTTGGGTCACGGAAGGAAGGGAATGTGCCCCATCTTCCTGGTCCCAGCCCTGGACACAGCAGTCATGGCCGTGAAAAGGCTGTAGGGTCTCTCCCTTTTTTCGGTTGCTTTTTTTAAAGGCTTACCTGTGGGTGTGTAATGGGTGTGTGTATGTTGCTGGATGATTGTGGGGAAACTTGTCATCTGCGCTGTTGTTGTTTGGACTACCTGCTGTGTGTAGAACTGTTGCATGTGGTGTGTGTGTGTGTGTGTGTGTGTGCATATGCACATGCGTACAAACAAGTGCTCTTGAGCTCATACACACACACACACACACACACACACACACACACACACACACACACACACACAACCCCCCTCCAACATCCCCCCTCCCCTAAAAAAAGAAGGAAGGAGTATTTCTCTTACTGCTGAATGTGCAAAACAATAAGTGGTCTTGATCTGTAATGGAGCCGACAGAAAGATCTATAGAAGAATGCATTGAATTGCATTGCATTTCTTTACAATGCATTGCATTGCATTGTATTGTATTGCATTGCAATGTTTTGTATTGTATTTTATTGTATTACTTCACAGGAGTTTTGTATGTGAGGAATTTGAGCTGCTTTCCCTAGGAAGAGCGAAGTCTTCACAGTGCAGGGCCACCCATATGTATATATTTTTTTCTCTCTTTTCTTCTGTCTGCAAGTGTATGATATTGGTTGTACTATCAAAGTAGGTTTTTCTGTAGAATTTTGTCAGGTTGCCAACCCTTCCGTAGCCATGGGTTCTTTTATGTGTGCCGAGTGCATGCTGCGCACGGGACCTCACTTTAGTGTTTTATCCGAATGACAAACACCCAGACCACCATTCAGTGTCTCCCTAGAACACTCACTCACTCATAAAAGCAAGGCCACTACCACAAAATCAGCCAATCTTCCACAGTGAGACGTTCTTATTGCAGTCATTCGGATGAGACGATAAACCGAGGTCCTGTGTGCAGCATGCACACAGCACACATAAAAGAACCCACGGCAAGAAAAGGGTTGTTCCTGGCAAAATTCTGTAGAAAAATCCACTTTGATAGGAAAAACAAATGAAACTGCAAGCAGGAAAAAATACAATAAAATGGGTGGCGCTGTAGTGTAGCGATGCGCTCTCCCTGGGGAGAGCAGCCCGAATTTCACACAGAGAAATCTGTTGTGATAAAAAGAAATACAAATACAAATAAATGACACTGCATTCTGGCCTCGACCTCTGACCTTGTTTTTACAGATAACTGTCACATTGAGTGGTGGGGGGGGGGGGGGGGGGGAGAGAGACTGGGTGGATGAAACTAGCTCTGTTGTGTGCCTATAAGCGTTTATCTATTGTGCCATGTTGCGACCTTCACCTTCGACCTCTGACCTTGAACTTCAGCGGGGGTTGGGGTACTTCAGTGCTTTGACCTTGGCCGGTCACCGAGTCCTCGATGGATAAAGGTTGCTGGACAGGAAGGTGCAAGCTCTTTCAGTGCCTCCATGGTGTGTCAGCTTTTCTTTTTGTCATCATGACCTTGACCTCTGACCCTGAACATTTGTCGGGATCCTTCTGTCGCTGTGTGTCCTGTGTTTTGTGTGAGGCTTGACAGTCAACATACTATTTTTTGCTATATTTCGTTAGTACATATTTGATTTTCAAAATGTGTACAACTGTCGCAAAATAATTTCAAACTTAATTGCAGTTGTGTTTGTTTGGGTTAATGTTAGAAATGAAAGGAAGACAAATGAAAAGAAAAAAAGGTAATGAACAGAGAGAGGAGACAGTGAGAGGGAGAAGGAAGAGATAGGAGACAGTGAGAGGGAGAAGGAAGAGAGAGGAAGACAGTGAGAGGGAGAAGGAAGAGAGAGGAGACAGTGAGAGGGAGAAGGAAGAGAGAGGAAGACAGTGAGAGGGAGAAGGAAGAGAGAGGAGACAGTGAGAGGGAGAAGGAAGAGAGAGGAAGACAGTGAGAGGGAGAAGGAAGAGAGAGGAGACAGTGAGAGGGAGAAGGAAGAGATAGGAGACAGTGAGAGGGAGAAGGAAGAGAGAGGAAGACAGTGAGAGGGAGAAGGAAGAGAGAGGAAGACAGTGAGAGGGAGAAGGAAGAGAGAGGAGACAGTGAGAGGGAGAAGGAAGAGAGAGGAAGACAGTGAGAGGGAGAAGGAAGAGAGAGGAGACAGTGAGAGGGAGAAGGAAGAGATAGGAGACAGTGAGAGGGAGAAGGAAGAGAGAGGAGACAGTGAGAGGGAGAAGGAAGAGAGAGAAAGACAAATGGGCATCAAGAGTCTATAAGAACAGAGAAAAACAACATAGTGGTAACACACAATGTAAGGGCATCAAGAGTCTATAAGCACAGAGAAAAACAACATAGTGGTAACACACAATGTAAGGGCATCAAGAGTCTATAAGCACAGAGAAAAACAGCTCAGTGGTAACACACAATGTAAGGGCATCAAGAGTCTATAAGAACAGAGAAAAACAACATAGTGGTAACACACAATGTAAGGGCATCAAGAGTCTATAAGCACAGAGAAAAACAACATAGTGGTAACAGAATGTAAGGGCATCAAGAGTCTATAAGCACAGAGAAAAACAACACAGTGGTAACAGAGAGTGTAAGGGCATCAAGAGTTTATAAGCACAGAGAAAAACAACATAGTGGTAACACACAATGTAAGGGCATCAAGAGTCTATAAGCACAGAGAAAAACAACATAGTGGTAACACACAATGTAAGGGCATCAAGAGTCTATAAGCACAGAGAAAAACAACATAGTGGTAACACACAATGTAAGGGCATCAAGAGTTTATAAGCACAGAGAAAAACAACATAGTGGTAACACACAATGTAAGGGCATCAAGAGTCTATAAGGACAGAGAAAAACAGCTCAGTGGTCACATTTTCTTCTGTCATGGGGTTTAGTTTCTTGTCTTTTTCCAGTATAAATTATAGAGGAAACATGTTCCCACCTCTCCTGCTTCCAAGGAAAGAAAAACAGGTGTGCTGATAGTTCTGTGATAAAACAGATGTGTGTGTTCCATGTGACTGATGCCTTAGCGTGTGCGTGTAACTGTGTGTATGTGCATGGATGCATTCCTGTACGAGCGTGCATGTGTTCAGTGTTCACATACATATTATGCTTGAAAGGGAGTGCGTTTGTGTTAGTGTGAGTGTGCATGTGTGTATGTTTTGAATGTGCATGTGTGTGTGTTTGTGTGTGTGCATGCGTGTGCATGTGTGTGTCTGTGTTGGTGTCGTTGTGCATGTGTGTTTGTGTTTGAGTGTGTGTGCATGAGAGAGAGTGCATGTCTGTGTGTGTGTTGGTGTGGATTTGTGTGTGTTGGTGTGGATTTGGTGAGTGTGTGAGTGAGTGCCTGTGTGTGTGTGTGTGTGGGTGGGTGGGTGTGGTTGTGCATGTGTGTGTGTGTGTGAGTACTTGAGTGTGTGTGTGTGTGTGTATGTACAGTTATGTGGGTTTGCACATGACCAGGAATTCCTTTGTTTGAAAAAAAAAAGAAAAAAAAGAGGACATTTCACCATTGTCGTCTTCCATGCACATTCCACACTGTGAGGCAGAAGATCATTATTATTGTTTTCCTTCTCTGTGCCATGAGGTCTTTTTTGTTTGTTTACGTGGTCCTTATGCTACGCATGTTTGTGTGTGTTGGGGTGTCAGTTTACATACATACACATATATATATATATGGGGGTGGGGGTGGGGGGGGCTTCGAGAGTCAATTTGGGGTCAATGGTCAAACTGATCCAGAACCCCCAGTCGTTATAGTACTTGGTTCAATGTGGTGGGTTTTGTTGTTGTTGTTGGATGATTATCAGAAAGGGAGAGGACTGTGACAACAGGTATTCTGATCTTGAGTTGTACCATTTGACGTGCTTGGGCACAGTTGGTTCAGCGTTGGGACTTATAACCCAGTGCTCAGAGGGCTGACAACAGGTATCATTTGACGTGCTTGGGCACAGTTGGTTCAGCGTTGGGACTTATAACCCAGTGCTCAGAGGGCTGACAACAGGTATCATTTGACGTGCTTGGGCACAGTTGGTTCAGCGTTGGGACTTATAACCCAGTGCTCAGCACTGACCAGGGTTCAAGGCCCTGTTTGTATTTTGTATTTGTATTTCTTTTTATCACAACAGATTTCTCTGTGTGAAATTCGGGCTGCTCTCCCCAGGGAGAGTGCGTCACTACACTACAGCGCCACCCTTTTTTTTTGTGTTTGTATTTTTTCCAGCGTGCAGTTTTATTTGTTTTTCCTATCGAGGTGGATTTTTCTACAGAATTTAGCCAGGAACGACCCTTTTGTTGCTGTGGGTTCTTGTATGTGCGCTAAGTGCATGCTAGCATATGGGACCTCGGTTTATCGTCTCATCCGAATGACTAGTGTCCAGACCACCACTCAAGGTCTAGTGGAGGGGGAGAAAATATTGGCAACTGAGCCGTGATTCGAACCAGCACGCTCAGATTCTCTCACTTCCTGGGCGGACGCGTTACCTCTAGGCCATCACTCCACGTGCTGTTGTGTCCTTTGGGGAAGGGACTTTACTCTGGTTTTCCTCACTTCATCTTACGTGTGAATGGTTACTTGACTTCATGTGCTGTTGTGAATGGGTACCTGACATCATGTGCTGTTGTGAATGGATACCTGACTTCATGTGCTGTTGTGAATGGGTACATGACGTCATGTGCTGTTGTGAATGGGTACATGACGTCATGTGCTGTTGTGAATGGGTACCTGACTTCATGTGCTGTTGTGAATGGGTACATGATGTCATGTGCTGTTGTGAATGGGTACATGACGTCATGTGCTGTTGTGAATGGGTACCTGACTTCATGTGCTGTTGTGTCTTTTGGGGAAGGGACTTTACTCTGGTTTTCCTCACTTCATCTTACGTGTGAATGGTTACCTGACGTCATGTGCTGTTGTGTCTTTTGGGGAAGGGACTTTACTCTGGTTTTCCTCACTTCATCTTACGTGTGGATAGGTACCCGACTTGGGGTGGGGAAGGTATAGACCGGCTGGGGGAGAGGATAGGACTTGTTTATTGTGTAGAACCCTGGACACGGGATAGGGGGATTTCACTGCCCCAGTGGTCCTAGAAGACTGTGGGATCTTTAACTTTTATATATATATATATATATATATATGCATGTGTGTTGTTTTAAAGGACTTTGATCTATATATACACACCACCACAAGTTTGGAGATCAAACCCAAGATCAAATGATTGTGTTTTGTTTTTTTTGTTTCTTGTTAGAGGACTGTTTTGGATGATCATGATGGGGTTATTATTATTATTATTTTATTGTCTGCTTGCTTGTAGAGGCAGACGAGTGAGTCTACAGACTGTTGACTGAAATCAGGCTGAGGAAAGATTTGGGGGAAACGGCACACTTCTTATAATTTTGCATGTGGTTGTGGAAGAGATTCAGTGGTTTCAATTCAGTGGCATAGAAATATAGCTATAATGGAAATGATTTAATTTACGAAGCTACTTTCCCTGTAAAACACACTCAGTTCTGCTGGACAGTGTAGAATCTGATGAAATTGTGGCGGTAATTGAGTGATTTCAGACTGAAACAGTGGCAGGAATCCCCAGTCTCATCTGAGAGAAGTTGTGTTTGCTGATTGATAAATTTCAGCTGCTTGATGACAACTCCGGAGATGGGGAGTCACACAAGAGTTACTGGGAGAGTAAGGAGATATAGTTTCTTTTTGTTCATTATAATTTGTACATTTGGGAGAAACGGTGTCCTTTCTTTTTTCTGTGCTATGGAATGCTAATGTTTGACTTTTGATTGGATGTAATAATTGATCCCTATTTCATTCTCATTCTGTTTCTTTTTGTGTGTGTGTGTGTGTGTGTGTGGTATCATTGTTTAAATAGGTAGTGATATTGTTAATGATGGAATGGCCATTTGCTGTCCATTCTGCGGCGTTATTTATTTGTCTGTATGGCTCTTTATGTTCTTTTTTGTGTGGCTTAAAAGTATTTTTTATCCTTCTTTTTTTACATTTTTATGATATTGGGACGATAAATTAAGTGGAAGCACTGACATTCTCAGCACACACTAGTCTTATGCCTTAAGGAGCTTAATGGTGAAGATAATATCTAATGAATTGTGTTGTTTTGCAGGTTTTTTTGTTTGGATTATTGTTTTGTTTTGTTTTGTGTTTTTTCTTTCAGACTGGACAGTTTTGTGTTTAATGCGGCTGACTTCCTTGTTCAGTTGGTCAGTCCTGGAATAGCCGCTAGTGACCGGCTGGCTGGACTTTGATAAACAACAATGTCAAGTGTTACTCTTTCCTTTTTAACCCTGTGTCTTGTTTGTGGCCTAGTAGTTCATGTTTTTTCTGTGCATTTCAGCAAACTTTGATTTTTGTGCAGACATGTAAATCTTGTTATTTATTCAACCGATTTTGTTTATGCATACAAGTAAATATTATTTATTCATATTTTTTTATACAAAAGAACGTATGTTTTGTTTTGAAGTATAACATTGGGTGTCATTCATTTGTTTCATTATGTTCTTTTTGAGTCAGAGCATTTAGTCAAGTTAGTGTTTTAGCTTTTTGTTCGTAAGTTATTGTTAGTTAAATATACTGTACCCTGATCCAGTGCCGATTTCGACAGGGAAGGGCGCTACACTGTGATGACACTGTCTCCCTGGGGAGAGCAGGATGAATTTCATTCAGAAAAATCTGTTGTGACAAAAGAGTATGACAGTCACTTGTGTCTGGCTATGACCACCAGAAGAGCAGAGGAGGCAACTGCTTCCCAACTATCTGGGCTATAATCTGATTATAGTGGAGTGTGTCTTGCCCAAGTTACATCCCCACTCTCTCGGCCAATAGAGTTTTAGGACAGTCGGCGTTGGGATGGTCCGCAAAGGCCAACTAGCCCCCAAGGCTGCAGCACTTAGAGCCAGCGCAGTCTTGCCTCCTTGTTTGAGAGTCCTAGTCCTTCACAAAAGACTAAGCTGTAAATGACTTCCCATTGCAATGCAGAAACCATTGACAATACAGCTCTCACTTTGCTGTTTGCCCAACCATAAGCTTATGTCAATCTGTGATATCAACTGAACATTGAACAAAAGAGTAACACAATTCAATACAGTACAGTACAGTACAGTACAGTACACAATACTTCAATACGAACAATTCAGTATAGTACAGTACAGTACAATACAGTAGTGTATGTCTCTGGAAAGCCACTACCCTCATGAGGGAAAGGAGGAAGAGCACTGATGGTCATACGCTGAGACTGTGGTCTCTGACTGAAGACAAGACAGAGGCAGTGTACGACAAGCGTCAGTGATAACTACCTCCACCCTCCTGGTTCTACCTGATGGTCATACGCTGAGGCTGTGGTCTCTGACTGAAGACAAGACAGAGGCAGTGTACGACAAGCATCAGTGATAACTACCTCCACCCTCCTGGTTCTACCTGATGGTCATACGCTGAGGCTGTGGTCTCTGACTGAAGACAAGATGGAGGCACTGTACGACAAGCGTCAGTGATAACGAACTCCACCCTCCTGGTTCCAAACCCTGCCTGTGCTGTTGTCTTTGTGTGGGTTCTGATCCGTCAGCCTCTGTTGCCATGCTGTTGTCTTTGTGTGGGTTCTGATCCGTCAGCCTCTGTGGCCATGCTGTTGTCTTTGTGTGGGTTCTGATCCGTCAGCCTCTTCTGCCATGCTGTTGTCTTTGTGTGGGTTCTGATCCGTCAGCCTCTGTTGCCATGCTGTTGTCTTTGTGTGGGTTCTGATCCATCAGCCTCTTCTGCCATGCTGTTGTCTTTGTGTGGGTTCTGATCCGTCAGCCTCTGTGGCCATGCTGTTGTCTTTGTGTGGGTTCTGATCCGTCAGCCTCTTCTGCCATGCTGTTGTCTTGTCTGTGATACAGAAAGCCTGCCTGCCTGCCTGTCTGCTCACTTCAGATTGGTCGCTTCACCCTCTGCCGTGCCTTTTTTCTGTCCTTTCTTCTGATTGGCTGTCCTCCTTCTCCCCCCCCCCCCCCCCAATACTCCCCTTCATGACTGATTCTTGCCAATTGATGATGCAGCCTAACCTTAAGTTTTTGTTGTTTTTTCAACTATGCTTTGTGTGTGTGTGTGTGTGTCTGTCTCTTTGTGTGTGTGAGCATGAGTGTGTGATTGTGTATGTGTTTGTGTGTGAGCATGCGTGTGTGAATGCATGTGCGATTGTGTGTGTGTGTGTGTTTTTTTTTTGTTTTTGTGTGTGTGTGTGTGTGTGTGTGTGCGCGCACAGTGCTGGTGGGGTGGAAGTTTTGAAATCTTGCTGTTGCAGTGTAACTTTGTATGGTCTTTTTTTTTAAAAATTATTTTGTTAAAAATAGTTTGGGGAATCTGTTTACTGATTTTTTTTTATAATTTTTTTTTTTACATTTTTTTTTTTTACATTCTGTAAAAAAAGGCTTGTTACGATTATTTTACTCATTCGTTTATTGTTATGTCTTTTATAATTCCTTCGTTTCTACGGTAATTATTAATTTGTTGTGGTGTTTTACTTCATTTATTTATTTATTGTTGTTTGTTAGTAAATCTGTGCATTTTTCCTTATCCTATTTATTTAATTGGTATGTATGGTTGAGTAATAATTTTTCAGTATTGATATGCAATGACAAAGCAGACAGTTAAAACCCCTTTCCACCACACTTCGTACACTCTCTCCACCCAAGTTTAAACATTTCAGGAAACATGTATCAATATGTATGTTCACTGCACCTTCAGGTTTTTTTTGGGGGGGTGTACTTTATGCATGATGCACACGTATGAATATACTCAATAAGGTCTTAATCAACTAATCACTTTAAAAAAGAATTGTGTAACTTGTGTGTGAAGAGCATAGTAGATGTCAGTCTATTGGTGCTGCAGTAAAATAAAAATCTGTAACTTGTGTTTGAAGAGAACAGTTGATATTAATCGATTGGTACTGCGGTATTCATATTTTGAGATGGTTAGTACAATAGTAGTTCTTAGGAGACACCATGTCAGAATTTGTCAGATGTTGGACTTATGATCCAGTGTTGACCAGTGATCAGGGTTTGAGACCCCGTTTCGCCATGGTGTTGTGTCTTTGGGGAAAGGTGCTTCACTCTGATTTTCTTCACTCCAGTCATGTGTGAGTCAGTAATTACTTGTCTGGAAAGGTCAAAGGAGTCATGTGTGAGTCAGTAATTACTTGTCCGGAAAGGTCAGAGGACACTCATGTGTGAGTCAGTAATTACTTGTCCGGAAAGGTCAGAGGACACTCATGTGTGAGTCAGTAATTACTTGTCTGGAAAGGTCAAAGGAGTCATGTGTGAGTCAGTAATTACTTGTCTGGAAAGGTCAAAGGAGTCATGTGTGAGTCAGTAATTACTTGTCTGGAAAGGTCCAAGGAGAGTCATGTGTGAGTCAGTAATTACTTGTCTGGAAAGGTCAAAGGAGTCATGTGTGAGTCAGTAATTACTTGTCTGGAAAGGTCAGAGGACACTCATGTGTGAGTCAGTAATTACTTGTCTGGAAAGGTCAAAGGAGTCATGTGTGAGTCAGTAATTACTTGTCTGGAAAGGTCAGAGGACAGTCATGTGTGAGTCAGTAATTACTTGTCTGGAAAGGTCAAAGGAGAGTCATGTGTGAGTCAGTAATTACTTGTCTGGAAAGGTCCAAGGAGAGTATTGATCCTTGCCTTGGCCTAGACATGGTAAATTCACTGTCCAAAAGGTTATGGGAGCTTAAGGTTGTTGTTTTTATTATCTTTAAAAAAAAAAATGTTTTCAGCATAATGCCATTGTCATCCTTCTAACATTATTTTAGTGTCACTGGTTTTTTGTTGTTGTTATTATTATTTTATTTTATTTTTTTACAGTTTTATTATTAATTTTTTATGTTTAATATGACAACAATATTTATAACAATATGTTCAGTAAGATAATCATCATTTATCATTCAGTAAGTCAGTCACCCTTTTGGACACACAAATGCAGTTAATGTCGTGTTTGTGCATTTTTCTGTTGTCAGGCAGTTTGAGGATGGTTAGATGTGTATTAGAACAGTTGCTGTTGAAGCAAAAAGATGCCTGTAACTGCATGCCCTTTGCTGTGCTGAAAGCTTAAGGTGCAGCTTATCGGCTGTTGTGTGTGCATTAAGATACAGCTTATCAGCTGTTGTGTGTGCATTAAGATGCAGCTTATCGGCTGTTGTGTGTGCATTAAGATACAGCTTATCAGCTGTTGTGTGTGCATTAAGATAGAGCTTATCAGCTGTTGTGTGTGCATTAAGATGCAGCTTATCGGCTGTTGTGTGTGCATTAAGATACAGCTTATCGGCTGTTGTGTGTGCATTAATGTGCAGCTTATCGGCTGTTGTGTGTGCATTAAGATAGAGCTTATCAGCTGTTGTGTGTGCATTAAGATACAGCTTATCGGCTGTTGTGTGTGCATTAAGATAGAGCTTATCAGCTGTTGTGTGTGCATTAAGATACAGCTTATCGGCTGTTGTGTGTGCATTAATGTGCAGCTTATCGGCTGTTGTGTGTGCATTAAGATACAGCTTATCAGCTGTTGTGTGTGCATTAAGATGCAGCTTATCGGCTGTTGTGTGTGCATTAAGATAGAGCTTATCGGCTGTTGTGTGTGCATTAAGATACAGCTTATCAGCTGTTGTGTGTGCATTAAGATACAGCTTATCGGCTGTTGTGTGTGCAGTGTAGGATGTGGATACATTCAGCAGTGTTCTCAGGCATGTCACTTACCGGGTACACCCCAGTACCAAGTTATCTTCCCCCCCCTCCCCCCGGGGTCTTTCGGTATAAACAGCATCCCCGCCTTCTGGAAATTCTGTGCAGGAAATTTCCTCTTTTCTGTCACTCTCTTTGTTTCTGCCTTTTTTTAATTTAAAAAATTTTTTTTTTATCTTCACTGTTGTCTCCTTTTTCAGCCTTCCCAGTCCATTTTCCCTTTCTTTTTTCAAGCAAGCCTTGACACTTTTTTCTCTTTTCCGCAGTCTATGATGTACTATCTGTGCTGTTTTGCTCTGGCCATTAGGTAGTGAGATGTAAACACTGGGATGGGCACTAGCTGCCCATTCTGCAGTGTTATTTGCCTGTATGGCCTTTTTATGCATTTTTTGTTTGGCTTTGAATTATTGTTTTTTTCCTTTTTTACGATTTTTTGTAATCTGGGGATGATGAATTAAGTGGAATGGCTGGCATCCTCAGCATGGCTGTGTCGTATTTGCCAAAAGGAGCTAAATGGTTGGGGTACTGTGTCATGAACGGGTTTGTGGGTTGGTCTTGTTGTTTGAGCATTTGTGTGGTTTGACAGTCCTGATATGGCCCTGTGTGGTCGACTGGACTATAAGCAACAAGAATAAGAATAAGAATAATAAGTTTTTGTTTTGTTTTGAACACTTGTCATGCATAGTCATGGTGAATGCAGTTGAAGTTTAAAAGTCTCACCATACAGTTATGTGGAGAATAGATCTTTCTCTACCCACAAGGAGATACAGTTGTTGTTTTTTCAGATCTTATTTGTTTTTATAATGATGATGATATTAATAATCATGATAATGATAATAACAACAATAATGATAATACGATGACAATGATAATAATGACAATGATAATAATTATAACAGTAATGATAATTGAATGTATGAGCACCTTTCCATGTAAAATATGCTCAGCTGTGCTGCACAATGTAAAAACCAACATTCAAAAGATGCATTCAAACACTAGAATAAAATTAAACATTTTGGAGAAAGACATTCCACATGTTGCTTGTAAAGAACTGTAGCCCTGGGACAGCAAGTTTGCAAGTGCCAGAACAAAAGGGCAACGGAGATGGTGCCTCTCTGTGTCTCACTGTGCGCGGCAGCGAGGGATGTTATTATCATGTTGTGAAAACATCCTCCTACGTAGATTAAGCAAGAAGTTGAATGAATGGTAAAATGAATAAATGAATGAGTGAGAAAAAAAAACAACAACAAACAAACAAACAAAAAATACGAATGCTAAACGTCAGTTGAAAGGTAGTGTTTTGCTCAGCACAGTTAGTCTCTGACACTGTAATCAGATCATACGATTTTATTTATTTATTATTATTATTATTATTTTAGAGCACAGTCCTCCAAACTGTGTGTGCTCAAAAGTGCTTCGCAAGAAACCACGCATAAGAGAACCGAGCTCATTCAAGCAAGCGTCCAACATGACAAAATGTTTATGCATTGTACACAAAAATGATTCACTAATATTATTAAGTTTCCAAATAGTGTGAGCTCAAAGTGTTTAACAAGGAAGCATACATTTGTATATATAAGAGAATTGAACATATTCAAAAGCAAGTGTCCAAAGATTATTCATTATATAAGAATGATTGATTGTTACCATCATTATTATTTTGACTTGCTTGTGTTGCATCCAGTTTATCAATAACCACCAAAGGAAAACAGGATGGTTTTCGGGGGGGGGGACACCAAAAACAACAACAACAACAAAGAAACAAAAACAATTTTGGAAAGGATGAATGTTCGTTGTGTATAAAAACTAAAACCACACCTGTTCTTTTGTTTTTCTTTCTTGATTTAATTCTTGTTGATAAAGCCAGATGCCCTCGACTTCTCTGGAACAGCAGCTCGACATCAAGGACAAAGAGACGAAATATATGACGAAATCATGGTGATGACGTCATCAGGCATTTATATTCCAAACCAGGCATTTATGTTGAAAACCCAAAAGGTGACTGTTTGAGCAAAATGAAATTACTTTGGGTTTTTTTGTTGTTGGTTTTTTTCAAGTGCTGACGTATAACTTCGTTCAGCCCGTTTTTTGTGCAATATATTTTGTTCAGAGCTTCTGTTGATAATGTTGAATGGTTGTGGACTTTTTTTTTTTCTCTCTCTTCTTCTTTTCATGTAAATAAAAGCGGGAACATTAATTTCGGTAATTTTCTTTTTTTGATATCCTGAATTCAGGGACCCAACATTAACGGCAGTTTTTCGTGCATAATTTAAGCGACTTTACCATTAGCAGATGCTGTGACCCATTTTCAATAGTTTTCGACTCTTACTTCGAGGGTCGTTGTACTAAATTTTGATACGAATTCAGTCGCTGTGCAATAATCTGCATCCGTCTTATTAGGTCCACAAAATCACCAGCAATGGTGCGTTTATTCAGTCTGTGTAAAGTGCAAATCAGAGCTGCTCTTATCGTTTCTGATTCCTTACCCCAACCCACTGCCCCAAACTACGCAGATAAACGGAAAATAACGTTGCAGCTGAGTTGAGAAATGTCGGTGAATGTTAATGATAATGGTAATCTTTCGTCGCAAAGGTTAGGGTAATTTTGCGTTGTAAAGCAAATAATCATTTTGCGTTATAATGATAAAAAAACATTTTGCGTAGTAATGATAAGAATCATTTTGCGTCGTAATGATTTGCGTCTTAATGATAAGGGTCATTTTGTATCTTAATAAGGATCATTTTGCATTGTTTCTCAGCCTAAATCTAGACCAGAAGGGCGGATATATACGCTGCATGTCATTTCTTGCTGTGTAGAACGCACGATAACTTTCGTTTCAAGTGGGTCCCAGAATTTAGGATACTAAAAATAGGAAATTATACGCAAACATTGCCTGATATATGTTGTAAATTGGAGCCTCTGTTGAAACAAATGAATAATAAATCGTTCTGTTTGAGGAAAATCTTAATGATGGTGTTGTTGCTTGATGGACTGTTTGGGAGAAGAAAAGAAAAAGTACGTTAATGATGCTGTCTGTATGATTCCTGTTTTGACGGATGTGTTGAATTGTGCAACTTTGTGCAAGACTAGTTGGATGAGGTTGCCTCCCTTTACGTTGTTGAAGAAACTTGTTATTGATTGATGACCATTTTGTATGGTTGATTGGAGAATGTGTTGATTGTATGTATGTTGTTGTATTGCAGGAGAATTGTATATAATCGATCTTATGCACTGTGTAATTAACTAGTTTCTGTTTTGACAGGTTGAAGAAAAACAATTAAGAAAACTTGAAAAGAAAAACGCTAAAGTGATTGGTGTTGATCAGACATGAAGAAAATTAAACTCATGGAAATTGTGTAATGTGTGTGTGTGTGTGTGTGTGTGTGTGTCCCACTTTAATTGCCCATTTTATCAAACTGAAAAAACAAAAAACAAAACAAAACAAAAACAACCCAGCTCACTCTCTCCTAACCTCTTCCCTTCTCTCTCCCTTCACCCCCCCCCCCCTCTCTCTCTTTCTCACGCAGAGTACAGTTCATCAAAAGAGTCACTTGCGTGTGTGTGTGTACGTCAGAGAGGGAGAAGGAGGGAGGGGGATGGTGATGATCATGATCATGATATGCAAATATTACAAAAGCTGACGTGACAACAATCGCATTCGGTGTGTTTACTTTTTTACTTTTTTCCTCTTCATAATATAGCTGATGGGGAAATTTTCAAAACGTAGTGATGATTTGTATTTTAATACCCTGTCACCTGAAATACGTGTGTGTGTTCGTGAGAGAGAACAAGAACAAGAACAAAACTTTAATCTCCAGGCCTCCGGCCCCTAGAAAGAGGTCAAAAGTACACAATATGGTGATCACTCAACCACAACAAAATGTAAAATACGTACTAACTTAACCTGTAGAACAAAAGTGCTTCTCGTGCATTGTAAATTAATTCTAACTTTCATCATTGTTGTCACAGAATTCCTGTCGTATCTTCAGGGCATTAAATATATAAACGCATAGTTTACGAATACTGTAAACAGAACCATTCTTCATCAAGTGAACATACGATTGACCTTCAGAGTTCAGATGTTTTTGCCGCAGGTCATTGTAAAGGACACAATTGTTTATAAAATGGTTTTCATCTTCGATTACATTACAACGTTTACATGCGTAATTTGAATTACATTTGAATGTTCTTCTAAAAAATGATCCATTTATTGGGAGCAAACCAAGCCGTAATTTTACTAAACAGTCCCTATAACACTTTTTATCCACATATTCAAAATATTGCTCACACTGAAAACCAGTTTTAAACAGTCTGTAGTTATGATATATATCTTTAGACATTACTGACTCTTCCCACTCCTCCATAAATATATCTTTCATTCTTTGCTTAAATAATGACAAAAATGTTTGCTCACAACCAACGCCTTGTTGCAACCAGACATATCCAAACCCAAGTCTAAATAAAGTTTTTTTTTTACTAAAGACACCCAGCATTTTTTTCCCCTTTCGTCTAAGTTAAACAACATCAAATATGCCTGTCTGGGTAATCGTTGCACATTCATATTCAGCAACCTTAACCAGTACTTGATACACCTTGTTGCACTATTTATATATAGTGGATAACGTCCTAATTCGCCGTATGCAAACTTGTGTTAGTGAGAGAGAGAGAGAGAGAGATAATGTGTGTGCGCGCATGTGTGTGTGTGCGTGCGTGCGTGCGTGTGTGTGTGTGTGTGTGTGTGTGTGCTCGCGTGTGTGAGAGAGAGAGAGAGAGAGAAAGAAAAGGAGGAACGTGTGTAAGTGTGGTTCACTGAGTTCAGTGCGTTCTGTGTATCCGTCAGTGAACGTGTGTGCATCACCTGCTAACCAGTGCAACTGCAGGGACGCGTGCCTGCTTCCCTGACGTGGAGTTCCTAACCATCCAGTGCCGACCCTTCTACCTCCCACGCGAAATTCCCTCAGTGACGCTGATCGCTGTGTACATCCATCCCACAGCGAACCTCTCCGCCGCACTCGGCAGACGAAATTAGCGAGTGCGAGAACAGTTGGCGCGACTCTGTCATCGTTGCTGGAGATTTCAACAAAGCCAGCCTCAAGAAAGAAATGCCGAAGCTGTACCAACAAGTGGACTGCCCAACACGTGGTGACAAGACCCTGGACCACTGCTACACCTCCATCAAGAAGGCGTACCACTCGATCCGCCGTGCGCCTTTAGGACAGTCTGATCACAGCATGATGTATCTGGTGCCGGTCTACAAACAAAAACTGAAAGCTGAAAAACCGGTCGTGAAAACTGTGAAACAATGGTCGGCCCCCGCCTTAGAAACCTTGCAGGACTGTTTCGAATGTACAGACTGGAATGTTTTTAAAGACTCTGCCGACACAGTGTGTGATTATATTTCATTCCGTGAAAGTGTGTGCATTCCATCAAAAAATATCAAAATATTTTCAAACGACAAAATTTGGTGTAACGTACAGGGCTGTTAGGCAAAAACTACAGTAAAAAGAGAGCGTTTCGTGAAACTGATGATAGAATAGTCTACAATAAGGCAAAAAGAAGTGTTGAAAAATGCATTAAGAAGGCAAAGTTTTTATATCGGAAAAAAGAAGAAAACCTGTCTGCAAACAACTCCAGGAATGTATGGACCGGACTGCAGAACATCACTGATTATAAAATGACCCACCAGACAGTCGACCGTTTCAGTTTCAGTAGCTCAAGGAGGCGTGACTGCATTCGGACAAATCCATATACGCTACACCACATCTGCCAAGCAGATGCCTGACCAGCAGCGTAACCCAACGTGCTTAGTCAGGTCTTGGAAAAAAAGTAAATAAATAATAGATAAATACATAAAAAGAACTACTGCTACTAATAATAATATGTGTAAGGCGCAAAAACTAGATGAAGTCAACTATAAGTGTACAAAAAACAGCAACAAAAAAGAAACAAACAAAAAAAAACCTCTTCCAGACAAACAGCACATTCTACTCCAGATTCGACAAACCATTGTCTACTTCTGACATGGCTGCACCCACAATCACCCCCACTCCCCTTTTCATAGTCCAAGAGAATGAAGTCAGACGCCACTTCAGTCGTCTGAAAATAAGAAAAAGCCGCTGGCCCTGACATCTCACCAGGCCTTTTGAGGAAGTGTGCAGTCCAACTATGTAGTTTATTCACTGACATATTAAACATGTCCCTTCAGTCTTGTGTGGTGCCTCACTGCTTTAAGAAATCAACAATCATTCCTGTTCCAAAAAAAAAAGTACAGCCTAGTTGTCTTAATGGTTATCGTCCCGTAGCCTCAACATCAGTCATCATGAAAACATTTGAACGCTTGATTCTACAATTCCTAAAAACCTGCATTCCTCCATCTTTTGATCCCTTTCAGTTCGCCTATAGAGCTAACAGATCAGTTGAAGATGCCATTAGCATACGTCTCTACCATGTCCTCAGACATCACGAAAATCCTAATAGCTATGCCAGGATCCTTTTCATTGACTACAGCTCTGCGTTCAACACAATAGTGCCATCAAAGCTATATTTTAAACTGAAAGACCTCTCGCTGCCTGAATCAATTTGTGCATGGATCCTAAATTTTCTAAGATGCAGACCGCAAGTGTTAAAGTTGGTGACCTCACTTCCTCCGCATGCTTTCTCAACATAGGCACCCCACAGGGATGTGTTCTATCCCTACTGGTGTACTCACTATTTACAAATGACTGTGAAACTCAAAATGAATGTAACACCATGGTCAAGTTTGACGCCGATACAACTCTAGAAGGGCTGATTACGAACAGTGATGAGTCAAAATATAGGGAAGAAGTGATCAAAACAACTTAGAACCCAACGTATCAAAAACCAAAGAATTAATTCTAGATTTCAGGAAAGCCAGATCTGACCCCTTACCACTTGTCATTGAAGACAAGCAAGTAGAGATCATCAGCGACTTTAAATTTCTCGGACTGATCATTTCCAACGATTTGAAATGGGAGAAAAATACGGAAAAAATTGTTAAGAAAGCACAACAGCGCTTGTACTTTCTTCGGCACCTCAAAAAAGTTCGGAATTAAAAAAAAGAAATCAGGGTTGATTTCTACCGAGCAGCCATTGAAAGTGTGCTAACCTTTGCTATTACTGTTTGGTACGGAAACATTTCCAAGGCAGAAGTTGCAGTCCTTAACAGAATCGTAAAAACTGCCACCAAGATTACCGGGGCTGATCTAGAAGACATATATTATAAACGGCAACTCAAAAAAGCAAAATCAATCAGCCAGGACGAATCACATCCAGCTTTTGGGATTTTCGAGATGCTCCCCTTTGGTCGACGGTACAGAAGTATAAAGACGAAAACCAATCGCTTCGCCAATAGCTTTTCCCCCAAAGCAGTCAATGCCCTGTCTCTCGAACAAATCCAGTGTGAAAAATAGAAATGTGCAACCAACAACCATCTACCTGAATATCTAGTCATCAGCGCCATCCACATGTAATATGCAGCTTCTGTTCAAACGTGTGTGTGTGTATGTGTGTGCGCGCGCGCGCGCGTATTAGTGTGTGTGTGTGTGTGTGTGTGTGTGTGTGTGTGTGTGTGCAGTACGTGCATGCGTGAGTATGCACAAGTTTTTAGATTGATATGCACTTGTATGCTTGTATGTATCTTATTTCTACTGTATCTGTGTATGGTTTTCGATTTATGTTAGCATCTTGTTATGTACTATCCCCCCCAACATTCCTTGTGACCCCGGTACACTTGGTAATAAAGACATATTCTGTTCTCTTCTGTTGTTGCGTGCATGACTGAGTCCTTGCTACCTGGTAATACATGACGAGTCGCACTTTTAACTCGGCGCTGATCGGGCTATCTTTGGAATGCATCAGTTGATCCCCAGACATGGAGAGGAGGATGCATTGCTGTTCACTTTTGTCATAGACTTGGGAGAAGAGGATGCCTAAATTCTTTCCTTATCTGCTGTTCAGTTTTGTCATAGACATAGAGAACAGGATATTCATCTTCTCTCAGTATCCGCTGTTCCCTTTTGTCATAGACTTAGAGAAGAGGATATCTATTTTGTTTCGTCATCTGTTGTTCACTTTTATCGTAGACATGGAGAAGAGGATAATCATCTTCTTTCGTTATTTGTTGTTCACTTTAATCATAAACTTGGATAAGAGGATATCTGTCTTATCCCGTTATCTGTTGTTTCCTTTTATCACAGACTTGAAGGAAGAGGATATACATCTCTTATTATGTACTGCTCACTTATATCATAGAGTTGGAGAAGAGGATATCTGTCCTTTCTCGTCATCTGCTGTTTCCTTTTATCATAGACTTGAAGAAGAGGATATATCTCCTCTGTTCCCTTTTATCACAGGCTTTGAGAAGAGGATATCCATCTTCTCTCATCATCTGCTGTTTCATTTTTATCATAGAATTGGAAGAAAAGGAGACTTGACTCCTCTTGATATCCACAGTAGATCTGCCTAAACTTCGGCTACTGTTAAGAAAGAAACTGACACCTGAAAATCAGTATCTTTTGCTGCACACACACACACACACACACACACACACACACACACACACACACACACACACACACACCAAAACAAACAAAACAGACACTTCAAAATAAATATCTTTCCCTGTACAACCAATTCTTTTAAAAAGTAGTGTTATTTGTTTTTTTTCCTTTTTCCCCATTCATTATTCACAGTCGATTGATATGCGATGTTTACAAAGTAATAATTTACCGTGCCCAGGGAAATAGAGCTTCTGCACTTTATCGGCATTCTGATACTTTACTGATGGCATTCCATATCGATTCGTAGTCTCGATGTTAGATAATAAATATTGATATCATTTATATCAGGCTCTGTCTGCGACAGCTTTGTCAAGATGAGGGACTATGACTCTAGGAGGCAAGATTTCACTTGCTCTTAGTGCTGCAGCCTTGGGGGATAGTTGGCCTTTGGGAACCATCCCAACGCCGGTTGTCCAAAAACCCTCATGGCCGAGAGAGTGGGGATGTGAACTGGGCAGACACTCCGCTCTACAATACAATTATAGCCGAGATGATCGGGACAACAGTTGCCTCCTCTGCTGTTCTGATGGCTATAGTCGGACACGACTATCATAGAGTCAATTTCTAACCCTGATAGTTGGGACAACAGTTGCTTCCTCTGCTGTTCTGATGGCTATAGTCGGACACGACTGACTATTATAAAGAGGGAGGGAGAGGTACATGGACATTGTATAATAATAATAGTAATAATAATATAATTTATAAAGCGCCTTTTCATGTAAAACATGCTCAGCTGCGCTGTACAATGTAAGTACCGACGTTTAAAACATGCAGTTTAACACTAAAATTTAAAAGGGAAAAACGCTGGAGGGAGGACAGAGAATGCGGAACTAAGAGGAAAAGTGACTGTGTTGTTTACTTGGGCAAGCACTGGTGTGTGTGTGTGTGTGTGTGTGTGTGTGTGTGTGTGTGTGTGTGTGTGTGTGTGTGCGCGCGCGCGCATTCGCGTGCCTTGATCACGGTAACGTGCTGTGCCATGACATGCAAACATGACGCACTTGTAATTAAACGACACCCGTAATTAGCACTGATAACATCAACAGATGAGAGTCAAACGACACCCTTAATCAATATTGAAAACATCAACAGGTGGGTCCCTGCACGAAGGCCTTTAGTGCGTCCCCCGCTCCCTCCTTCCGGTGTAGCGGCCAATTCGTACCCCCCGTCAGTTTTTACCCCGGAGGTAAAGCAGCCAGTCACAACTGACCACCGTCCCCCCCCCCCCCCTTCAACCACCCTTATCCCCAGGAAGAGGTTACCCTACTCCCCTCATCACACACATGGGAGACATTCTGGGCTCGCCTGGACTGACCCACGAGGGTAAATTTGTCCAGGTTAGTGTAGATTATATGTTGGAAGAGGAAGGTGGCAGAATGGTTAAGACCCTCATCTGCCAATACAGAGAGTATGTGAGTGTGTAGGTTCGATTCCCCCCCTCGCCCTTTCTCCCAAGTTTCCTGGAAAATCAAAGTGAGTGTCTGGTCATTTGGATATGACGATAAACCGGGGCCCTGTGTGCAGCAGCACGCACTTGGCATACTACCAAAAAACACACACAAAAAACACAAAAAACACCAACAAAAAAAC
>NC_134908.1:23175008-23182508 GCF_041734735.1 Babylonia areolata
TCATGATGTCTTCATAACACCACTGTCATCATCATGATGTCTTCACTAACACCACTGTCATCACCATGATGTCTTCATAACACCACTGTCATCATCATGATGTCTTCATAACACCACTGTCGTCATCATGATGTCTTCACTAACACCACTGTCATCATCATGATGTCTTCATAACACCACTGTCATCATCATCATGTCTTCACTAACACCACTGTCATCATCATGATGTCTTCACTAACACCACTGTCATCACCATGATGGCTTCATAACACCACTGTCATCATCATGATGTCTTCATAACACCACTGTCATCATCATCATGATGTCTTCATAACACCACTGTCATCATCATGATGTCTTCATAACACCACTGTCATCATCATGATGTCTTCACTAACACCACTGTCATCACCATGATGTCTTCATAACACCACTGTCATCATCATGATGTCTTCACTAACACCACTGTCATCACCATGATGTCTTCACTAACACCACTGTCATCACCATGATGTCTTCATAACACCACTGTCATCATCATGTCTTCATAACACCACTGTCATCATCATCATGTCTTCATAACACCACTGTCATCATCATGATGTCTTCACTAACACCACTGTCATCATCATCATGTCTTCACTAACACCACTGTCACCACCATGATGTCTTCATAACACCACTGTCATCATCATCATGTCTTCACTAACACCACTGTCATCATCATCATGATGTCTTCATAACACCACTGTCATCATCATGATGTCTTCACTAACACCACTGTCATCACCATGATGTCTTCATAACACCACTGTCATCATCATCATGTCTTCACTAACACCACTGTCATCATCATGATGTCTTCACTAACACCACTGTCATCATCATGATGTCTTCACTGACACCACTGTCATCATCATGATGTCTTCACTAACACCACTGTCATCATCATGATGTCTTCATAATACCACTGTCATCATCATGTCTTCATAACACCACTGTCATCATCATGATGTCATCACTAACACCACTGTCATCATCATGATGTCTTCATAACACCACTGTCGTCATCATGATGTCTTCACTAACACCACTGTCATCATCATCATGTCTTCATAACACCACTGTCATCATCATGATGTCTTCACTAACACCACAATCATCATCATGATGTCTTCATAACACCACAATCATCATCATGATGTCTTCATAACACCACAATCATCATCATGATGTCTTCACTAACACCACTGTCATCATCATGATGTCTTCATAACACCACTGTCATCATCATGATGTCTTCATACCACCACTTTCATCACCATGATGTCTTCACTAACACCACTGTCATCATCATCATGTCTTCACTAACACCACTGTCATCATCATCATCATGATGTCTTCACTAACACCACTGTCACCATCATCATGATGTCTTCATAACACCACTGTCGTCATCATGATGTCTTCACTAACACCACTGTCATCACCATGATGTCTTCACTAACACCACTGTCATCATCATCATCATGTCTTCATAACACCACTGTCATCATCATGATGTCTTCATAACACCACTGTCATCATCATCATCATGTCTTCATAACACCACTGTCATCATCATGATGTCTTCATAACACCACTGTCATCATCATGTCTTCATAACACCACTGTCATCACCATGATGTCTTCATAACACCACTGTCATCATCATGTCTTCATAACACAACTGTCATCATCATCATGATGTCTTCATAACACCACTGTCATCATCATGATGTCTTCATAACACCACTGTCATCACCATGATGTCTTCACTAACACCACTGTCATCATCATGATCGTCGTTGTCCTCTCTCCCCATCTTATTCTTTTAGATCTGCATTGAGAAAAGACAAGAACTCAACTCTGATGACAAAGGCGCCCCCCACACCTCCCCGTCCCCCATGATTTCTTGCATTTGAGAGGAGTGAGGGCTTGGAGGTAACACGTCCGCCTAGGAAGCCAGAGAATCTGAGCGCGCTGGTTCGAATCACGGCTCAGCCGGTGATATTTTCTCCCCCTCCACTAGACCTTGAGTGGTGGTCTTGACGCTAGTCATTCGGATGAGACGATAAACCGAGGGTCCCGTGTGCAGTATGCACTTAGCGCATGTAAAAGAACCCACGGCAACAAAAGGGTTGTTCCTGGCAAAATTCTGCAGAAAAATCCACTTCGATAGGAAAAACAAATAAAACTGCACACAGGAAAAAATACAAAAAGGGGTGGCGCTGTAGTGTAGCGACGCGCTATCCCTGGGGAGAGCAGCCCTAATTTCACACGGAGAAATCTGTTGTGATAAAAAGAAATACAAATACAAATAAAACATTGGAGGGGAACGACCACACTTTATCGCAATCCCACGATTTCTCTCAAAATGAGAGAGATTGCGAGAAATCATGGGCCTGCAAGTATTTCAGTGGGCCTACAAGGAGTATTTCAGTAGGCCTTTAAGGAGTATTTCAGTGGGCCTATAAGGAGTATTTCAGTAGGCCTATAAGGAGTATTTCAGTAGGTTTTTTTTTCAGTGTCAGTTTCTCAAGGAGGCGTTACTGCGTTCGGACAAATCCATTTACGCTACACCACATCTGCTAGGCAGATACCCTGACAGTAGCGTCACCCTACACGCTTGACAGGCCTTGGGTGCAAGTATATACATTTATTCTGTGTACCTATCAGATATACATTTATTTTGTGTACCTATCAGATATACATTTATTCTGTGTACCTATCAGATATACATTTATTTTGTGTACCTATCAGATATACATTTATTCTGTGTACCTATCAGATATACATTTATTCTGTGTACCTATCAGATATACATTTATTCTGTGTACCTATCAGATATACATTTATTCTGTGTACCTATCAGATATACATTTATTCTGTGTACCTATCAGATATACATTTATTCTGTGTACCTATCAGATATACATTTATTCTGTGTACCTATCAGATATACATTTATTCTGTGTACCTATCAGATATACATTTATTCTGTGTACCTATCAGATATACATTTATTTTGTGTACCTATCAGATATACATTTATTCTGTGTACCTATCAGCTATACATTCATTTTGTGTACCTATCAGATATACATTTATTCTGTGTACCTATCAGATATACATTTATTCTGTGTACCTATCAGATATACATTTATTCTGTGTACCTATCAGATATACATTTATTCTGTGTACCTATCAGATATACATTTATTTTGTGTACCTATCAGCTATACATTTATTCTGTGTACCTATCAGATATACATTTATTTTGTGTACCTATCAGATATACATTTATTTTGTGTACCTATCAGATATACATTTATTCTGTGTACCTATCAGATATACATTTATTCTGTGTACCTATCAGAGTGGATTTCTTCTGGGGAACTTTGCTGGAGGACGACACTTACGTTGCCATGGGTTGTTTTCAGTGCACCAAGTGCGTGCTGTACACAGGACCTCGGTTTATCATCTCATCCCAATGACCAGACACTGTTTGATTTTTCAGTAAACTTGGAAGAAAGGTCGACAGCGAGAATCGAACCCAGACCCTGAGGGACACTGTATTGGCTCTGAGATAAGCGTCTTAACCACTCTGCCACTTTCCTACCTAGGAGTTTCAGTTTCTCAAGGAGGCGTCACTGCGTTCGGACGAATCCATACACGCTACACCATATCTGCACCAGCAGCATAATCTAATGCACTTTGTCAGGCCTTGAGTGCATGAATATATATTTGTGCACCTATCAGAGTGAATGAACTTCTTCCTCTTTCGCTTCGTCAAGTCTCCATACTCAGATCTTTCAAGTCTGGCCTTAAAAACCCACCTCTTCCCAAGATAGCCTCCCTTCCCTGCTTCTTCCTTGTCTTCAGTTTCAACAGTTTTAAGGTTATGTATGCATATGCGTGTGAATGACTAGTGCGAAAGCGCCTTGATTTGTCTCTGCACAAGATTCAACGCTATATAAATACCATTATTATTATTTCTTCTGTAACATTTTGCCAGAGGACAACACGTTTGTTGCCATGGATTCTTTTCTGTGTGCTGTGCGCCAAGTGCGTGCTGCACATGAGGCCCTCTGTTTACCGTCTCATCCGAATGACTCTTTGATTTTCCAGTCAAACTTCGAAGAAAGGTCCAGAGCGGGAATCGAACCCAGAACCTCATGGACTGTGTACCGGCAGATAAGCGTCTTAACCATTCTGCCACCTTCCTCCCTAAAAGGGCTGGTAGAAGAACAAAACAAAACAAAAAAACAACAACAAAAAACTACAACAACCAGGCAAACAAAACCAGCAAACAAAGAATAAAGGAGAGAAAAGAAACGGACGGACACAGGATGCACTGACTAGTTCCTTTGTTGTTGGTGTTTTTCAACAACAACTTTCCAAACACGTCCACCTGCAGCTGGCCAATTATATATAAATGGAGGCAGCTGCAGCTGGCCAATTATATATAAAGGGAGGGAAGAGATCAAGATAGTGAGACAACATCCGTGATGACAGACTGTATATAAACTGGCCAGCCAACAATATCAGTCGAATAAAGACAGGACTTACCCATTGAAATAACACAACCTTCACCGATAAAAAAAAACAACAACAAACAAATAAAACAAAAAACAAAAACAACAACAACAAAAACAAACAAACAAAAAACAACAACAACCCAGCTTGACCTTAGTAGTGGGTGTTATGCAATAGATTGTTAATTCAAACTCAACTGCTACAAGACAAAATTCAAAATTCAGGACTGAGAACCCGGAGACTGACGGACTTGTTTTGCAACCTAACCTGAAGACAGTGCCAGTATCACTCTGTGGAAATCATGAAGATTTTGGGCGTTTTGATCGTCGCTTATATGATCGGCATCTCCTGGAGTTTTGCAACCTAACCTGAAGACAGTGCCAGTATCACTCTGTGGAAATCATGAAGATTTGGGGCGTTTTGATCGTCGCTTATATGATCGGCATCTCCTGGAGTCAGCGTAAGTGTTAGATTATGCCTGGTGATTGTGACGGTGATTTGTTGTGGAATGATTTTTAAGTAGTTTTAACTGATTTAGTATTGTTGTTTTCTTTTGTGCTTGTTATTTTGGCATTGTTATGCTGTATGTGATTGGTTTTTTAGGATGTGTTTGGGTTTTTTTTAATATTGGGATATGGTTTTAAGTATTTGGATTAGATTTATATTATTTGGGTATTGTCATGACGTATGTGACTGGTTTTATTTATTTATTTATTAAGTATTGGGATATGGGTTTAAGTATTGGGATAATTATGGTTTTAAGTGTTTGGATTAGATTTATATCCATTGGGTATTGTCATGACGTATGTGATTGGTTTAAGTATTGTGGTTGGGTATTTAGGATATAGTTTTAAGTATTTTGATATTTTTTTTGGTGTTGAAGGATTGTGATATGTGATGATGTGCATCATTTGGGTTTAAAAAATATTTCATTTACAGTCAACCCCCCACCCCCTTTTGACATTTTGAATACATTTATTCACATCAGTTGCAGAAACACACACACACACACACGCACACATACACAAATGAAGCAGCAATGTGGTTGGAAAAAAAAGCGTTCAAATGATAAAAAAAAAGGAAAAAAATCCGGTCAGCCTTAGTCCATTTGTGTCTTCATGTGCACACACAATGACATGCCTCTGTGTGTACATTTATTCCATATTTATCTACAAATACACTGACATATTGTAAGTTCAGAGACGCTCAAGATCTAAAGTATATATTTTCTAATCTTCGTTTTCAACTAGAGGTGAATATGGAATCCATTTTGCTCTGAAACTATTTGCCTCCCACATTTACTTGTCATTATACTTTTCAATTGAACAGAATGAAACAGGACACTTTTTAAAGGACTGTGTATTCGGAGTAACATTTGTCAAATTAGCATTTAGATATATATATATATAATTGTATAACTCCTCTCCCACCCCCACCCCCCGCAAGAATGATAGAATAAAAGACTGGATCTGTGTTTAACTTTCTCATCAAAGTAAAAATGTATCACATTTTCTTTTGATTTTTAAGTTTGCACATGTGGGGGTATTTTAATTTGAGCAGTTTCAAAATCTTTCCAAAATCGTTTGGGGTGATCAGACCTCAAGAAAATATGTTAAATACTGTCTTTAAACTCCGAACAGAAGTCAAAGTGATTACTATACTTTTGTTTGTTTGTTTTTTCCATTCCTATTTGATTAAGAACATTAGTGCTGATGATTCTATGGACTATGCGCAGGTGCAGCCATTTTGGTTCTACCTCTTGTATATTGTGAAATTTACTGAATACCCTTTCCCATGAAACACCCGTTCCAAGTTTCTTGGACCACTTCTGACACAACTTTGGAGTTCGTTGTCTGACATCAAGATGTCATAACATATCCGTGCTTCTTTACTGCTTTGGTTTGGCAATATTGAAAGTTCTTTATTGGCGCAAATATTTCTTAATGGACTGAACGCAGCCATTGTAAGCTGGAAAGCGTAAACTCATGCTGTATTTTTTGTTGAAATCAGTGTGTGTGTGTGTGTGTGTGTGTGTTTTATATAAGAAAATCGCATTGATTTTCAAGAAATGTGAAACACAGTAAACCTCTTTGGTTGTCCAGCTGTTGTATTTTATCGTGTTATTTCCAGTTTTAAATTTATAGTTGTATGGAGCAGTCTCCTACACCACGTATTTTTGTGATATTGTTTTTCAATGAATACAAAAGTCGCTGTACACCATAACAATATGTTTTTCAATGAATACAAAAGTCGCTGTACACCATAACAGTATGTTTTTCAATGAATACAAAAGTCGCTGTACACCATAACAGTATGTTTTTCAATGAATACAAAAGTCGCTGTACACCATAATAGTATGTTTTTCAATGAATACAAAAGTCGCTGTACACCATAACAATGTTTTTCAATGAATACAAAAGTCGCTGTACACCATAACAGTATGTTTTTCAATGAATACAAAAGTCGCTGTACACCATAACAATGTTTTTCAATGAATACAAAAGTCGCTGTGCACCATAACAATGTTTTTCAATGAATACAAAAGTCGCTGTACACCATAACAATATGTTTTTCAATGAATACAAAAGTCGCTGTACACCATAACAATGTTTTTCAATGAATACAAAAGTCGCTGTACACCATAACAATATGTTTTTCAATGAATACAAAAGTCGCTGTACACCATAACAATATGTTTTTCAATGAATACAAAAGTCGCTGTACACCATAACAGTATGTTTTTCAATGAATACAAAAGTCGCTGTACACCATAACAATGTTTTTCAATGAATACAAAAGTCGCTGTACACCATAACAATGTTTTTCAATGAATACAAAAGTCGCTGTACACCATAACAATGTTTTTCAATGAATACAAAAGTCGCTGTACACCATAACAGTATGTTTTTCAATGAATACAAA
>NC_134908.1:23187508-23192508 GCF_041734735.1 Babylonia areolata
TACACCCGCATGCACGATGTTCTCTTGAAGACGTCCCTGGTATCATTGACTGAGAATTGCCTTTTGGCTCTCGTCAGCCACTTTCTTGTCATTCAGTCAGGGTTTAGTCATGCACACGCGCGCACGCACGCACACACACACACACGCATATACACACACACGCACGCACGCACACACACACACACACACACACTGCCGCTGCTACTTCTAGTACAATGACAACTTTGATCAATGATGTCGCATTCATATATTTTGCTGCTTAAAGGATAAGTGACCACGAATCTTCTTAATTTTGTTGTTGTTGAAAGATTACTGATTATCTTAATTTTCTTCCGGGAATAAAAGATACTTTTCAAACAGTAATGCCTTCATCAGTTGAGTGTCTTCGTATGTTTGGGCCCGTATGTGCTGATCGAATGAGTGTGTGTGTGTGTTGGATGTGGTAACTTGCACGCACGCGCGCACCCACACCAACCCACAACCACAGACGCACACACACAAAACCACACACACACACACACACGTATTTATTCAGTATCACACAAAAGACACTGCTGAGGAGTTTCACAATTTGTGTTCGTGTGCATCCCTTTCGACAATATCAGACAAAATTAAATATATAGCAAAATGCTAAATAACTCAAATGGATTCTGTGAAATTCCGTGTGCTGTTTTCTGATGAAGAAAAAAGAAAAAAGAAAAAAAAAGAATACTGTTAAAACTTAGCTGCTTTATCTCTTCTATACGAACATGGCTCTCTTCGATACATTTTTTTTTTCAGTTTAAAGTAATAATAATAAACCAGAATATGTATCTACTGCTTGGGAGACGAATAAAAATGAGTATTGTTAAAATTTAGCTGCTTTTTCTCTTCTATACGTACAGGTTTTTCAATATAATTTTGCAATAATTGATAGGTAAAATAATTTTTACTGAAATATCTGTCTATTGCTAGGGGGGAACCGATAAAAATGTGTCTGTTGTTGGAGAAACATGACTCGTTAATGTGTATATCTGATTGTTTGCTCGAGTGCGCTTTTTATTTTCATTTATATATATCTATATATATCTATATATCTATATCTATATCTATATCTATATCTATATCTATATCTATATATATATATATATATATATATATATATATATATAGAGAGAGAGAGAGAGAGAGAGAGAGAGATTATTAAGAAGGAAAACACCCGGCTTCAGTTTCGGCCACATCTTTCTACGCTACAACACATCTGCTAGGCAAATGCCTGACAGCAGCATAACCTGCCGCACTTGTCAGGCCTTGAGTGCATGCATCTGTATATTTATGTACATGCCTGAGTGGATTTTTTTTTCCTAAGAATTTTGCCAGAGGATAACACTTTTGCTGCGCCAAGTGCCTGCTTGCACACGGGACCTCGGTTTATCGTGTCACCCAATTGATTAGACAGACACGCAGTTTGATTTTCCAGTCAAACTTGGAGAAAGAACGAGCGAACGAATTTGTTTTATTGAACATCGGCCATGGGCCATAATTTAAAACAGGGCGAGGGGAGGGAAGGGGGCAAGGGAAGAACGGGGTTAGGAAGACGACCTGTTGTACATACTGACGTGTTGACCTGTTGTACATACTGACGTGTTGACCTGTTGTTCATACTGACGTGTTGTTCACACGGGCCTGGTGACCTGTTGTACATACTGAGGTGTTGACCTGTTGTACATACTGACGTGTTGCCCTGTTGTTAATTACTGACCTGATGACCTGTTGTACAGACTGACGTGTTGACCTGTTGTTCACACTGACCTGATGACCTGTTGTACATACTGACGTGTTGACCTGTTGTTCACACTGACCTGATGACCTGTTTTACAGACTGACCAGATGATCTGATGTGCACAGGGAACTGTACACACTGACCTGATGACCTGTTATACACACTGACCTGATGACCTGCTATACACACTGACCTGACGTCATGTTCACACTGACCTGATGACCTGTTATACACACTGACGTGATGACATGTTGTTCACACTGACCTGATGACCTGTTATACACACTGACCTGATGACCTGTTATACACACTGACGTGATGACATGTTGTTCACACTGACCTGATGATCTGCTATACACACAAACCTGATGACATGTTGTTCACACTGTCCTGATGACCTGTTATACACACACTGACGTCATGTTCACACTGACCTGATGACCTGCTATACACACTGACCTGACGTCATGTTCACACTGACCTGATGATCTGTTATACACACTGACCTGATGACCTGTTGTTCACACTGTCCTGATAACCTGTTATACACACTGACCTGACGTCATGTTCACACTGACCTGATGATCTGTTATACACACTGACCTGACGTCATGTTCACACTGACCTGATGATCTGTTATACACACTGACCTGACGTCATGTTCACACTGTCCTGATAACCTGTTATACACACTGACCTGACGTCATGTTCACACTGACCTGATGATCTGTTATACACACTGACCTGTTGTTCACACTGTCCTGATGGTCTGATGTGCACAGGGAACTGTACATGCTGACGTGATGACATGTTGTTCACACTGACCAGATGACATGCTGTTTACTGTGTCGTAATGACCTGTTGTACATTTTGACCTTATGACCTGTTGAATAGTGGCCTGATAACCTGTTGTACAATTTGACTTTATGACCTGCCATACACACTAACCAGGTGACATGTTGTACACAGTGACCTTATGACCTGTTGTGCACACTGACCTACCCACCTGTCGTGCACAGTGACCTGTTGAACATAGTGACCTGTTGTACACAGTGACCTGTTGAACAGTGACCTGTTGTACACTGTGACCTAACCACCTGTTGTGCACAGTGACCTGTTGAACATAGTGACCTGTTGTACACTGTGACCTAACCACCTGTTGTGCACAGTGACCTGTTGAACATAGTGACCTGTTGTACACTGTGACCTAACCACCTGTCGTGCACAGTGACCTGTTGAACATAGTGACCTGTTGTACACTGTGACCTAACCACCTGTTGTGCACAGTGACCTGTTGAACATAGTGACCTGTTGTACACTGTGACCTAACCACCTGTCGTGCACAGTGACCTGTTGAACATAGTGACCTGTTGTACACTGTGACCTAACCACCTGTCGTGCACAGTGACCTGTTGAACATAGTGACCTGTTGTACACTGTGACCTAACCCCCTGTCGTGCACAGTGACCTGTTGAACAGTGACCTGTTGTACACTGTGACCTAACCACCTGTCGTGCACAGTGACCTGTTGAACATAGTGACCTGTTGTACACTGTGACCTAACCACCTGTCGTGCACAGTGACCTGTTGAACACAGTGACCTGTTGTACACTGTGACCTAACCACCTGTTGTGCACAGTGACCTGTTGAACAGTGACCTAATGACCTGTTGTGCACAGTGACCTGTTGAACATATTGACCTAATGACCTGTTGTACACAGTGACCTAACCACCTGTCGTGCACAGTGACCTGTTGAACAGTGACCTAATGACCTGTTGTGCACAATGACCTGTTGAACATATTGACCTAATGACCTGTTGTACACAGTGACCTAACCACCTGTCATTCACAGTGACCTGTTGAACATATTGACCTAATGACCTGTTGTACACAGTGACCTAACCACCTGTCATTCACAGTGACCTGTTGAACATAGTGACCTAATGACCTGTTGTACACAGTGACCTAACCACCTGTCATGCACAGTGACCTGTTGAACATAGTGACCTAATGACCTGTTGTACACAGTGACCTAACCACCTGTCGTGCACAGTGACCTGTTGAACAGTGACCTAATGACCTGTTGTGCACAATGACCTGTTGAACATATTGACCTAATGACCTGTTGTACACAGTGACCTAACCACCTGTCATTCACAGTGACCTGTTGAACATATTGACCTAATGACCTGTTGTACACAGTGACCTAACCACCTGTCATTCACAGTGACCTGTTGAACATATTGACCTAATAACCTGTTGTACACAGTGACCTAACCACCTGTCATTCACAGTGACCTGTTGAACATAGTGACCTAATGACCTGTTGTACACAGTGACCTAACCACCTGTCGTGCACAGTGACCTGTTGAACATAGTGACCTAATGACCTGTTGTACACAGTGACCTAACCACCTGTCGTGCACAGTGACCTGTTGAACATAGTGACCTAATGACGTGTTGTACACACATTGATGTGATAAACCTTTGCACACAGTGAACTTATGACCTGTTGTGCACAGTGACCTGACGACCTGCTGAACAGTGTCTTGACGATGTAGGTTGTACGCACTGACCTGATGATCTGTTGAACACAATGCCATGAGCAGCTGTGCTACACAATGACCTGTTGTACAAAGTGACCCAGTGACATGTACACAGTGAACTAATGACCTGTTGCACATACCAACACAATGACCTATTGTACATAGTGACCTTATGACGTACACAGTGACCTAATGACCTGTTGTACGCAATGACCTGATGACACTTTGTACACAGTGACCTAATGACCCGACGTACAGTGACCTAATGTACAGTTGTACATGTTGACCTAGTGACCTGTTATGCACTCTGACCTGATGACCTCATGTTAACAGTGACATGATGACCTGCTGTACACAGTGACTTAATGATCTGTTTACAGTGACCTAATGACCTGTTATACACAGTTCCTGATGACCTGTTGTAAACAGTGAGTTAATGACCTGTTGTACAGAGTGACATGGTGACCTGTTTTACATCTTGACCCAATGAACTGTTGTGCACGTTGACTCAGTGGCCTACAATGCAGTGACCTGATCTGTACACACTGATCTGATGACTTTTGTTGTACACACTGATCTGATGACCTGATCTGTACACACTGATCTGATGACTTTTGTTGTACACACTGATCTGATGACCTGATCTGTACACACTGATCTGATGACTTTTGTTGTACACACTGATCTGATG
>NC_134908.1:23197508-23205008 GCF_041734735.1 Babylonia areolata
ACTGTCGTCATCATGATGTCTTCACTAACACCACTGTCATCACCATGATGTCTTCACTAACACCACTGTCATCATCATCATGATGTCTTCATAACACCACTGTCATCATCATGATGTCTTCATAACACCACTGTCATCATCATCATCATGTCTTCATAACACCACTGTCATCATCATGATGTCTTCATAACACCACTGTCATCATCATGTCTTCATAACACCACTGTCATCACCATGATGTCTTCATAACACCACTGTCATCATCATGTCTTCATAACACAACTGTCATCATCATCATGATGTCTTCATAACACCACTGTCATCATCATGATGTCTTCATAACACCACTGTCATCACCATGATGTCTTCACTAACACCACTGTCATCATCATGATCGTCGTTGTCCTCTCTCCCCATCTTATTCTTTTAGATCTGCATTGAGAAAAGACAAGAACTCAACTCTGATGACAAAGGCGCCCCCCACACCTCCCCGTCCCCCATGATTTCTTGCATTTGAGAGGAGTGAGGGCTTGGAGGTAACACGTCCGCCTAGGAAGCCAGAGAATCTGAGCGCGCTGGTTCGAATCACGGCTCAGCCGGTGATATTTTCTCCCCCTCCACTAGACCTTGAGTGGTGGTCTTGACGCTAGTCATTCGGATGAGACGATAAACCGAGGGTCCCGTGTGCAGTATGCACTTAGCGCATGTAAAAGAACCCACGGCAACAAAAGGGTTGTTCCTGGCAAAATTCTGCAGAAAAATCCACTTCGATAGGAAAAACAAATAAAACTGCACACAGGAAAAAATACAAAAAGGGGTGGCGCTGTAGTGTAGCGACGCGCTATCCCTGGGGAGAGCAGCCCTAATTTCACACGGAGAAATCTGTTGTGATAAAAAGAAATACAAATACAAATAAAACATTGGAGGGGAACGACCACACTTTATCGCAATCCCACGATTTCTCTCAAAATGAGAGAGATTGCGAGAAATCATGGGCCTGCAAGTATTTCAGTGGGCCTACAAGGAGTATTTCAGTAGGCCTTTAAGGAGTATTTCAGTGGGCCTATAAGGAGTATTTCAGTAGGCCTATAAGGAGTATTTCAGTAGGTTTTTTTTTCAGTGTCAGTTTCTCAAGGAGGCGTTACTGCGTTCGGACAAATCCATTTACGCTACACCACATCTGCTAGGCAGATACCCTGACAGTAGCGTCACCCTACACGCTTGACAGGCCTTGGGTGCAAGTATATACATTTATTCTGTGTACCTATCAGATATACATTTATTTTGTGTACCTATCAGATATACATTTATTCTGTGTACCTATCAGATATACATTTATTTTGTGTACCTATCAGATATACATTTATTCTGTGTACCTATCAGATATACATTTATTCTGTGTACCTATCAGATATACATTTATTCTGTGTACCTATCAGATATACATTTATTCTGTGTACCTATCAGATATACATTTATTCTGTGTACCTATCAGATATACATTTATTTTGTGTACCTATCAGATATACATTTATTCTGTGTACCTATCAGATATACATTTATTCTGTGTACCTATCAGATATACATTTATTCTGTGTACCTATCAGATATACATTTATTTTGTGTACCTATCAGATATACATTTATTCTGTGTACCTATCAGATATACATTTATTCTGTGTACCTATCAGCTATACATTCATTTTGTGTACCTATCAGATATACATTTATTCTGTGTACCTATCAGATATACATTTATTCTGTGTACCTATCAGATATACATTTATTCTGTGTACCTATCAGATATACATTTATTCTGTGTACCTATCAGATATACATTTATTCTGTGTACCTATCAGATATACATTTATTTTGTGTACCTATCAGCTATACATTTATTCTGTGTACCTATCAGATATACATTTATTTTGTGTACCTATCAGATATACATTTATTTTGTGTACCTATCAGATATACATTTATTCTGTGTACCTATCAGATATACATTTATTCTGTGTACCTATCAGAGTGGATTTCTTCTGGGGAACTTTGCTGGAGGACGACACTTACGTTGCCATGGGTTGTTTTCAGTGCACCAAGTGCGTGCTGTACACAGGACCTCGGTTTATCATCTCATCCCAATGACCAGACACTGTTTGATTTTTCAGTAAACTTGGAAGAAAGGTCGACAGCGAGAATCGAACCCAGACCCTGAGGGACACTGTATTGGCTCTGAGATAAGCGTCTTAACCACTCTGCCACTTTCCTACCTAGGAGTTTCAGTTTCTCAAGGAGGCGTCACTGCGTTCGGACGAATCCATACACGCTACACCATATCTGCACCAGCAGCATAATCTAATGCACTTTGTCAGGCCTTGAGTGCATGAATATATATTTGTGCACCTATCAGAGTGAATGAACTTCTTCCTCTTTCGCTTCGTCAAGTCTCCATACTCAGATCTTTCAAGTCTGGCCTTAAAAACCCACCTCTTCCCAAGATAGCCTCCCTTCCCTGCTTCTTCCTTGTCTTCAGTTCCAACAGTTTTAAGGTTATGTATGCATATGCGTGTGAATGACTAGTGCGAAAGCGCCTTGATTTGTCTCTGCACAAGATTCAACGCTATATAAATACCATTATTATTATTTCTTCTGTAACATTTTGCCAGAGGACAACACGTTTGTTGCCATGGATTCTTTTCTGTGTGCTGTGCGCCAAGTGCGTGCTGCACATGAGGCCCTCTGTTTACCGTCTCATCCGAATGACTCTTTGATTTTCCAGTCAAACTTCGAAGAAAGGTCCAGAGCGGGAATCGAACCCAGAACCTCATGGACTGTGTACCGGCAGATAAGCGTCTTAACCATTCTGCCACCTTCCTCCCTAAAAGGGCTGGTAGAAGAACAAAACAAAACAAAAAAACAACAACAAAAAACTACAACAACCAGGCAAACAAAACCAGCAAACAAAGAATAAAGGAGAGAAAAGAAACGGACGGACACAGGATGCACTGACTAGTTCCTTTGTTGTTGGTGTTTTTCAACAACAACTTTCCAAACACGTCCACCTGCAGCTGGCCAATTATATATAAATGGAGGCAGCTGCAGCTGGCCAATTATATATAAAGGGAGGGAAGAGATCAAGATAGTGAGACAACATCCGTGATGACAGACTGTATATAAACTGGCCAGCCAACAATATCAGTCGAATAAAGACAGGACTTACCCATTGAAATAACACAACCTTCACCGATCAAAAAAAAACAACAACAACAAACAAATAAAACAAAAAACAAAAACAACAACAACAAAAACAAACAAACAAAAAACAACAACAACCCAGCTTGACCTTAGTAGTGGGTGTTATGCAATAGATTGTTAATTCAAACTCAACTGCTACAAGACAAAATTCAAAATTCAGGACTGAGAACCCGGAGACTGACGGACTTGTTTTGCAACCTAACCTGAAGACAGTGCCAGTATCACTCTGTGGAAATCATGAAGATTTGGGGCGTTTTGATCGTCGCTTATATGATCGGCATCTCCTGGAGTTTTGCAACCTAACCTGAAGACAGTGCCAGTATCACTCTGTGGAAATCATGAAGATTTGGGGCGTTTTGATCGTCGCTTATATGATCGGCATCTCCTGGAGTCAGCGTAAGTGTTAGATTATGCCTGGTGATTGTGACGGTGATTTGTTGTGGAATGATTTTTAAGTAGTTTTAACTGATTTAGTATTGTTGTTTTCTTTTGTGCTTGTTATTTTGGCATTGTTATGCTGTATGTGATTGGTTTTTTAGGATGTGTTTGGGTTTTTTTTAATATTGGGATATGGTTTTAAGTATTTGGATTAGATTTATATTATTTGGGTATTGTCATGACGTATGTGACTGGTTTTATTTATTTATTTATTAAGTATTGGGATATGGGTTTAAGTATTGGGATAATTATGGTTTTAAGTGTTTGGATTAGATTTATATCCATTGGGTATTGTCATGACGTATGTGATTGGTTTAAGTATTGTGGTTGGGTATTTAGGATATAGTTTTAAGTATTTTGATATTTTTTTTGGTGTTGAAGGATTGTGATATGTGATGATGTGCATCATTTGGGTTTAAAAAATATTTCATTTACAGTCAACCCCCCACCCCCTTTTGACATTTTGAATACATTTATTCACATCAGTTGCAGAAACACACACACACACACACACGCACACATACACAAATGAAGCAGCAATGTGGTTGGAAAAAAAGCGTTCAAATGATAAAAAAAGGAAAAAAATCCGGTCAGCCTTAGTCCATTTGTGTCTTCATGTGCACACACAATGACATGCCTCTGTGTGTACATTTATTCCATATTTATCTACAAATACACTGACATATTGTAAGTTCAGAGACGCTCAAGATCTAAAGTATATATTTTCTAATCTTCGTTTTCAACTAGAGGTGAATATGGAATCCATTTTGCTCTGAAACTATTTGCCTCCCACATTTACTTGTCATTATACTTTTCAATTGAACAGAATGAAACAGGACACTTTTTAAAGGACTGTGTATTCGGAGTAACATTTGTCAAATTAGCATTTAGATATATATATATATAATTGTATAACTCCTCTCCCACCCCCACCCCCCGCAAGAATGATAGAATAAAAGACTGGATCTGTGTTTAACTTTCTCATCAAAGTAAAAATGTATCACATTTTCTTTTGATTTTTAAGTTTGCACATGTGGGGGTATTTTAATTTGAGCAGTTTCAAAATCTTTCCAAAATCGTTTGGGGTGATCAGACCTCAAGAAAATATGTTAAATACTGTCTTTAAACTCCGAACAGAAGTCAAAGTGATTACTATACTTTTGTTTGTTTGTTTTTTCCATTCCTATTTGATTAAGAACATTAGTGCTGATGATTCTATGGACTATGCGCAGGTGCAGCCATTTTGGTTCTACCTCTTGTATATTGTGAAATTTACTGAATACCCTTTCCCATGAAACACCCGTTCCAAGTTTCTTGGACCACTTCTGACACAACTTTGGAGTTCGTTGTCTGACATCAAGATGTCATAACATATCCGTGCTTCTTTACTGCTTTGGTTTGGCAATGTTGAAAGTTCTTTATTGGCGCAAATATTTCTTAATGGACTGAACGCAGCCATTGTAAGCTGGAAAGCGTAAACTCATGCTGTATTTTTTGTTGAAATCAGTGTGTGTGTGTGTGTGTGTGTGTGTGTGTGTTTTATATAAGAAAATCGCATTGATTTTCAAGAAATGTGAAACACAGTAAACCTCTTTGGTTGTCCAGCTGTTGTATTTTATCGTGTTATTTCCAGTTTTAAATTTATAGTTGTATGGAGCAGTCTCCTACACCACGTATTTTTGTGATATTGTTTTTCAATGAATACAAAAGTCGCTGTACACCATAACAATGTTTTTCAATGAATACAAAAGTCGCTGTACACCATAACAGTATGTTTTTCAATGAATACAAAAGTCGCTGTACACCATAACAATGTTTTTCAATGAATACAAAAGTCGCTGTACACCATAACAATGTTTTTCAATGAATACAAAAGTCGCTGTACACCATAACAGTATGTTTTTCAATGAATACAAAAGTCGCTGTACACCATAACAGTATGTTTTTCAATGAATACAAAAGTCGCTGTACACCATAACAGTATGTTTTTCAATGAATACAAAAGTCGCTGTACACCATAACAATGTTTTTCAATGAATACAAAAGTCGCTGTACACCATAACAGTATGTTTTTCAATGAATACAAAAGTCGCTGTACACCATAACAATGTTTTTCAATGAATACAAAAGTCGCTGTACACCATAACAATGTTTTTCAATGAATACAAAAGTCGCTGTACACCATAACAGTATGTTTTTCAATGAATACAAAAGTCGCTGTACACCATAACAATGTTTTTCAATGAATACAAAAGTCGCTGTACACCATAACAATGTTTTTCAATGAATACAAAAGTCGCTGTACACCATAACAATATGTTTTTCAATGAATACAAAAGTCGCTGTACACCATAACAGTATGTTTTTCAATGAATACAAAAGTCGCTGTACACCATAACAGTATGTTTTTCAATGAATACAAAAGTCGCTGTACACCATAACAATATGTTTTTCAATGAATACAAAAGTCGCTGTACACCATAACAATGTTTTTCAATGAATACAAAAGTCGCTGTACACCATAACAATGTTTTTCAATGAATACAAAAGTCGCTGTACACCATAACAATGTTTTTCAATGAATACAAAAGTCGCTGTACACCATAACAGTATGTTTTTCAATGAATACAAAAGTCGCTGTACACCATAACAGTATGTTTTTCAATGAATACAAAAGTCGCTGTACACCATAACAGTATGTTTTTCAATGAATACAAAAGTCGCTGTACACCATAACAGTATGTTTTTCAATGAATACAAAAGTCGCTGTACACCATAACAATATGTTTTTCAATGAATACAAAAGTCGCTGTACACCATAACAGTATGTTTTTCAATGAATACAAAAGTCGCTGTACACCATAACAATATGTTTTTCAATGAATACAAAAGTCGCTGTACACCATAACAATGTTTTTCAATGAATACAAAAGTCGCTGTACACCATAACAATATGTTTTTCAATGAATACAAAAGTCGCTGTACACCATAACAATGTTTTTCAATGAATACAAAAGTCGCTGTACACCATAACAATGTTTTTCAATGAATACAAAAGTCGCTGTACACCATAACAATGTTTTTCAATGAATACAAAAGTCGCTGTACACCATAACAATGTTTTTCAATGAATACAAAAGTCGCTGTGCACCATAACAATGTTTTTCAATGAATACAAAAGTCGCTGTACACCATAACAATGTTTTTCAATGAATACAAAAGTCGCTGTACACCATAACAATATGTTTTTCAATGAATACAAAAGTCGCTGTACACCATAACAATATGTTTTTCAATGAATACAAAAGTCGCTGTACACCATAACAATATGTTTTTCAATGAATACAAAAGTCGCTGTACACCATAACAATATGTTTTTCAATGAATACAAAAGTCGCTGTACACCATAACAGTATGTTTTTCAATGAATACAAAAGTCGCTGTACACCATAACAATGTTTTTCAATGAATACAAAAGTCGCTGTACACCATAACAATGTTTTTCAATGAATACAAAAGTCGCTGTACACCATAACAATGTTTTTCAATGAATACAGAAGTCGCTGTACACCATAACAATGTTTTTCAATGAATACAAAAGTCGCTGTACACCATAACAGTATGTTTTTCAATGAATACAAAAGTCGCTGTACACCATAACAGTATGTTTTTCAATGAATACAAAAGTCGCTGTACACCATAATAGTATGTTTTTCAATGAATACAAAAGTCGCTGTACACCATAACAATATGTTTTTCAATGAATACAAAAGTCGCTGTACACCATAACAATATGTTTTTCAATGA
>NC_134908.1:23210008-23217508 GCF_041734735.1 Babylonia areolata
TAATGCCTTCATCAGTTGAGTGTCTTCGTATGTTTGGGCCCGTATGTGCTGATCGAATGAGTGTGTGTGTGTGTTGGATGTGGTAACTTGCACGCACGCGCGCACCCACACCAACCCACAACCACAGACGCACACACACAAAACCACACACACACACACACGTATTTATTCAGTATCACACAAAAGACACTGCTGAGGAGTTTCGACAATTTGTGTTCGTGTGCATCCCTTTCGACAATATCAGACAAAATTAAATATATAGCAAAATGCTAAATAACTCAAATGGATTCTGTGAAATTCCGTGTGCTGTTTTCTGATGAAGAAAAAAGAAAAAAGAAAAAAAAAGAATACTGTTAAAACTTAGCTGCTTTATCTCTTCTATACGAACATGGCTCTCTTCGATACATTTTTTTTTTCAGTTTAAAGTAATAATAATAAACCAGAATATGTATCTACTGCTTGGGAGACGAATAAAAATGAGTATTGTTAAAATTTAGCTGCTTTTTCTCTTCTATACGTACAGGTTTTTCAATATAATTTTGCAATAATTGATAGGTAAAATAATTTTTACTGAAATATCTGTCTATTGCTAGGGGGGAACCGATAAAAATGTGTCTGTTGTTGGAGAAACATGACTCGTTAATGTGTATATCTGATTGTTTGCTCGAGTGCGCTTTTTATTTTCATTTATATATATCTATATATATCTATATATCTATATCTATATCTATATCTATATATATATATATATATATATATAGAGAGAGAGAGAGAGAGAGAGAGAGAGAGAGAGAGAGATTATTAAGAAGGAAAACACCCGGCTTCAGTTTCGGCCACATCTTTCTACGCTACAACACATCTGCTAGGCAAATGCCTGACAGCAGCATAACCCGCCGGCACTTGTCAGGCCTTGAGTGCATGCATCTGTATATTTATGTACATGCCTGAGTGGATTTTTTTTTCCTAAGAATTTTGCCAGAGGATAACACTTTTGCTGCGCCAAGTGCCTGCTTGCACACGGGACCTCGGTTTATCGTGTCACCCAATTGATTAGACAGACACGCAGTTTGATTTTCCAGTCAAACTTGGAGAAAGAACGAGCGAACGAATTTGTTTTATTGAACATCGGCCATGGGCCATAATTTAAAACAGGGCGAGGGGAGGGAAGGGGGCAAGGGAAGAACGGGGTTAGGAAGACGACCTGTTGTACATACTGACGTGTTGACCTGTTGTACATACTGACGTGTTGACCTGTTGTTCATACTGACGTGTTGTTCACACGGGCCTGGTGACCTGTTGTACATACTGAGGTGTTGACCTGTTGTACATACTGACGTGTTGCCCTGTTGTTAATTACTGACCTGATGACCTGTTGTACAGACTGACGTGTTGACCTGTTGTTCACACTGACCTGATGACCTGTTGTACATACTGACGTGTTGACCTGTTGTTCACACTGACCTGATGACCTGTTTTACAGACTGACCAGATGATCTGATGTGCACAGGGAACTGTACACACTGACCTGATGACCTGTTATACACACTGACCTGATGACCTGCTATACACACTGACCTGACGTCATGTTCACACTGACCTGATGACCTGTTATACACACTGACGTGATGACATGTTGTTCACACTGACCTGATGACCTGTTATACACACTGACCTGATGACCTGCTATACGCACTGACCTGACGTCATGTTCACACTGACCTGATGACCTGTTATACACACACTGACGTGATGACATGTTGTTCACACTGACCTGATGACCTGTTATACACACTGACGTGATGACATGTTGTTCACACTGACCTGATGATCTGCTATACACACAAACCTGATGACATGTTGTTCACACTGTCCTGATGACCTGTTATACACACACTGACGTCATGTTCACACTGACCTGATGACCTGCTATACACACTGACCTGACGTCATGTTCACACTGACCTGATGATCTGTTATACACACTGACCTGATGACCTGTTGTTCACACTGTCCTGATAACCTGTTATACACACTGACCTGACGTCATGTTCACACTGACCTGATGATCTGTTATACACACTGACCTGTTGTTCACACTGTCCTGATGGTCTGATGTGCACAGGGAACTGTACATGCTGACGTGATGACATGTTGTTCACACTGACCAGATGACATGCTGTTTACTGTGTCGTAATGACCTGTTGTACATTTTGACCTTATGACCTGTTGAATAGTGGCCTGATAACCTGTTGTACAATTTGACTTTATGACCTGCCATACACACTAACCAGGTGACATGTTGTACACAGTGACCTTATGACCTGTTGTGCACACTGACCTACCCACCTGTCGTGCACAGTGACCTGTTGAACATAGTGACCTGTTGTACACAGTGACCTGTTGAACAGTGACCTGTTGTACACTGTGACCTAACCACCTGTTGTGCACAGTGACCTGTTGAACATAGTGACCTGTTGTACACTGTGACCTAACCACCTGTTGTGCACAGTGACCTGTTGAACATAGTGACCTGTTGTACACTGTGACCTAACCACCTGTCGTGCACAGTGACCTGTTGAACATAGTGACCTGTTGTACACTGTGACCTAACCACCTGTTGTGCACAGTGACCTGTTGAACATAGTGACCTGTTGTACACTGTGACCTAACCACCTGTCGTGCACAGTGACCTGTTGAACATAGTGACCTGTTGTACACTGTGACCTAACCACCTGTCGTGCACAGTGACCTGTTGAACATAGTGACCTGTTGTACACTGTGACCTAACCCCCTGTCGTGCACAGTGACCTGTTGAACAGTGACCTGTTGTACACTGTGACCTAACCACCTGTCGTGCACAGTGACCTGTTGAACATAGTGACCTGTTGTACACTGTGACCTAACCACCTGTCGTGCACAGTGACCTGTTGAACACAGTGACCTGTTGTACACTGTGACCTAACCACCTGTTGTGCACAGTGACCTGTTGAACAGTGACCTAATGACCTGTTGTGCACAGTGACCTGTTGAACATATTGACCTAATGACCTGTTGTACACAGTGACCTAACCACCTGTCGTGCACAGTGACCTGTTGAACAGTGACCTAATGACCTGTTGTGCACAATGACCTGTTGAACATATTGACCTAATGACCTGTTGTACACAGTGACCTAACCACCTGTCATTCACAGTGACCTGTTGAACATATTGACCTAATGACCTGTTGTACACAGTGACCTAACCACCTGTCATTCACAGTGACCTGTTGAACATAGTGACCTAATGACCTGTTGTACACAGTGACCTAACCACCTGTCGTGCACAGTGACCTGTTGACATAGTGACCTAATGACCTGTTGTACACAGTGACCTAACCACCTGTCGTGCACAGTGACCTGTTGTACACAGTGACCTAAGCACCTGTCAGTGCACAATGACCTGTTGAACATATTGACCTAATGACCTGTTGTACACAGTGACCTAACCACCTGTCATTCACAGTGACCTGTTGAACATATTGACCTAATGACCTGTTGTACACAGTGACCTAACCACCTGTCATTCACAGTGACCTGTTGAACATATTGACCTAATAACCTGTTGTACACAGTGACCTAACCACCTGTCATTCACAGTGACCTGTTGAACATAGTGACCTAATGACCTGTTGTACACAGTGACCTAACCACCTGTCGTGCACAGTGACCTGTTGAACATAGTGACCTAATGACCTGTTGTACACAGTGACCTAACCACCTGTCGTGCACAGTGACCTGTTGAACATAGTGACCTAATGACGTGTTGTACACACATTGATGTGATAAACCTTTGCACACAGTGAACTTATGACCTGTTGTGCACAGTGACCTGACGACCTGCTGAACAGTGTCTTGACGATGTAGGTTGTACGCACTGACCTGATGATCTGTTGAACACAATGCCATGAGCAGCTGTGCTACACAATGACCTGTTGTACAAAGTGACCCAGTGACATGTACACAGTGAACTAATGACCTGTTGCACATACCAACACAATGACCTATTGTACATAGTGACCTTATGACGTACACAGTGACCTAATGACCTGTTGTACGCAATGACCTGATGACACTTTGTACACAGTGACCTAATGACCCGACGTACAGTGACCTAATGTACAGTTGTACATGTTGACCTAGTGACCTGTTATGCACTCTGACCTGATGACCTCATGTTAACAGTGACATGATGACCTGCTGTACACAGTGACTTAATGATCTGTTTACAGTGACCTAATGACCTGTTATACACAGTTCCTGATGACCTGTTGTAAACAGTGAGTTAATGACCTGTTGTACAGAGTGACATGGTGACCTGTTTTACATCTTGACCCAATGAACTGTTGTGCACGTTGACTCAGTGGCCTACAATGCAGTGACCTGATCTGTACACACTGATCTGATGACCTGATCTGTACACACTGATCTGATGACTTTTGTTGTACACACTGATCTGATGACCTGATCTGTACACACTGATCTGATGACTTTTGTTGTACACACTGATCTGATGACCTGATCTGTACACACTGATCTGATGACTTTTGTTGTACACACTGATCTGATGACCACTTGTACACACTGATCTGATGACTTTTGTTGTACACACTGATCTGATGACCACTTGTACGCAGTGATCTGATGACCTGATCTGTACACACTGATCTGATGACCACTTGTACGCAGTGATCTGATGACCTGATCTGTACACACTGATCTGATGACCACTTGTACGCAGTGAGCCGATGACCTGTTGTACACAGTGATCTAATGACATGTTGTACACACTGATCTGATGACCACTTGTACGCAGTGATCTGATGACCTGATCTGTACACACTGATCTGATGACCACTTGTACGCAGTGATCTGATGACCTGATCTGTACACACTGATCTGATGACCACTTGTACGCAGTGATCTGATGACATGTTGTACACACTGATCTGATGACCACTTGTACGCAGTGATCTGATGACATGTTGTACACACTGATCTGATGACCACTTGTACGCAGTGATCTGATGACATGTTGTACACACTGATCTGATGACATGTTGTACACACTGATCTGATGACATGTTGTACACACTGATCTGATGACATGTTGTACACACTGATCTGATGACCACTTGTACGCAGTGAGCCGATGACCTGTTGTAAACACTGACCTGGTGACTTTTGTTGTACACAGTGACCTGATGATCTGTTGTACACAAGTGATCTAATGACATGTTGTACACAGTGATCTGATGACATGTTGTACACAGTGATCTGATGACCTGTTGTACACAAGTGATCTAATGACATGTTGTACACAGCGATCTGATGACCTGTTGTACACAAGTGATCTAATGACATGTTGTACACAGTGATCTGATGACATGTTGTACACAGTGATCTGATGACCTGTTGTACACAAGTGATCTGATGACATGTTGTACACAGCGATCTGATGACCTGTTGTACACAAGTGATCTAATGACATGTTGTACACAGTGATCTGATGACCTGTTGTACACAAGTGATCTGATGACATGTTGTACACAGCGATCTGATGACCTGTTGTACACAAATGATCTAATGACATGTTGTACACAGTGACCCAACAACCTGTTGAACACAGTGACTTTTTGTACACAGAGGCCTGTTTTACACAGTAACATGATAACCTGTTGTACATATTGACCTGATGACCTGTTTACGCTGCCCTGATGAGTTATTGTACACAATGACTTGATGACCTCTTGTGCACACTGACTTGATGATATGCACACCGTGACCTGGTGACCCGCTGTACACGGTAAAGTACCGTTTTCACGAACAAAAACAATTTATGACTGAATTCATTCGCATCTCACTCCTTTTCAAAACGCATGCTCTCGTGTTAATAAATATATCCTTGCTCACTTATCCCGCAATATATATACACACACAGAGTGAAAAAAATAGAAAACTAGAATAGAAACAGAATATGTCTTTATTACCAAGTGTACCGGGGTCACAAGTAATACTGGGGGGGGGGGGGGGGGGGGGGCAGTACATAACAAGATACGAACATAAATCGAAAATCATACAAAAACACAGATACAGTAGAAATTAGGATACCTACAAGTGCATATCAATATAAAAACTTGTGCATACTCACACATGCGCATACTGCACACACACACACACGTTTGAACAGAAGCTGCATATTACATATGGAATATAATTTATTCTCATTCATTCACACATTCACACTGACTAGGTAGCGGCAGCCCCCATGGCCGATGCCGGGAAACCTATGAACGCCTAAAAAATTGACTAATTTTGAAGTGCATTTTCTCAAATTTGATTTCATTTTGTGAAAAACTATCCAACTGAAATAATTATTTATCATCCATATTTTTAATTTTTTATTGTGTTTGCTTTATACAATGCGTAATGAGTTCGCGGATGGAAGAAAAAGAAGCTTACTGTAACGCGAAATAGCGATCCATGTTCAATGGCGGCCGGCGTCTTTCTGAGCGCGACACAGTTAGTTTCAACCACATAGTGGAAAAAATCGCATCCGTTGTTTTCCATTCATTGGTTACTGTTCGAAAAACTGGGAGCCGTGAAAGGCGAAAGTTCAAGGAGAACTTTCGTGTGTTTTTTTCCAAGCCTTGGGCGAAGTAGGGTAGTTAGATCTGAGCGCAAAGTTACGGGAATTTTTCGGCTATCTTTCAACGCCTCGCGCAGTTCGAAAATGAAATCTGACCCTACGCGATACTGTATGACCGGTAAAGAGCATTTTCTACTGATTTCAATGGTATCCGAAACAATGATTTTTGATCCATGGTCAATTTGCTCAAGCGATTCAAAAGCAGGTACCCCTCTTCGTCAGTTGCGTCGGCCCAATCAACATTCGACACGGGAGCGTATCGTTGTGCCGCCGACCCGTTGTGCCGACCCGTTTACGGATTGTCTTTTGTCACAAAAAAGACAAAACAAGATGGGCAAGCCATACTAATAATCTCCCTTTTTATTTGACATTTGGGTCACAGTAACGTCACAAATGGCGCAACTGGGTCCAAACGTATTAGTCCTTCAGCCAGCCCCTCAAATCAAGGGGGTCGGTACCACTCATAGTGGCAAGTGTTATCATATATTTTGGGAATCGTCTATGTCCCTAGATGTCAGAAAATCATGATAATGTTGTGAACGTGGCAGCTTTCTGCCTGTTATCACGTGATTTCTAACCCCACCCTACCGCATCGAGAACGCGCACCGTGATCAAGCTCTGTTCTCCCAGAACCTAAACCATTGAAGATAGAAAAACCACTATTGAACAAAAAAGATGTATAATAGCATGCTAAACAACTTTTGTTCTTATAAGTATAACAAATTATTATTTGTTCGTGAAATGTAGTGGTGTTTTGAGGATTTCATGACATATTCACACAAAATTCGGCATGTCGTCTTTTGTCAAAGCTAAA
>NC_134909.1:0-30000 GCF_041734735.1 Babylonia areolata
CTTTCCTTCATTTGAAGAACACGGGATCTTTTGTTCGTATCCTTTTTGTTGACTTCTCTTCTGCTTTTAACACAATACAACCTCATCTCCTTGCCCTCAAACTGCTAGGCATGGATGTTGATCCGAAGCTTACTCTTTGGATAGTCAGTTTTCTTCTCAATAGAACTCGGTTCGTCCGCTTTCATTCTGCCCACTCTTCTCTAAAATCTACTTCTACTGGTGCACCCCAAGGTACAGTGCTGTCCCCTGTTCTTTTTACACTGTACACAAATGACTGCAGAGGCACGGAGAAAACTCCTGTCATAAAATATTCCGATGATTCAGCAATTGAAGATCTGTCCAACTCTGATGCTATTTATTTCAGTGAAATTAAAAAGTTCTGTTCCTGGTGTGAGAAAAACTATCTGGATCTCAACGTATTGAAAACAAAAGAAATGTTAATAGATTTTCGGAAAGACCCCTTGCCTGTAGCTAACCTTGTTATTGATGGTCAAACAGTGGAGAGGGTCAATGAATATAGATATTTAGGGACCATCTTAGGCAATAAGCTGACTTTTGACAGAAATGTTGATTCCATTCATAAGAAATGTCAATCTAGAATTTTTTGTTTACAGAAGCTTGGAAATGTTGGTATAAATTCAAATATTCTTCAAAGTTATTATCGATGTTGTATCGAGTCCGTGCTCACAGTTTCATTTATGTGTGCTGGTATGGAAGTTTGGGAGTGAGGAGTAAGCGTGTTTTGAACGATGTCATGAATGTATGCAGTAAAATTGTGGGAGTGAAACAAGCTAGTATGCAAGAGCTGTATGAAAGTCGAGTGGTTAAAAAAAGAAGGCAGATAGCAACCGACGACACCCATATTTTAGCAAAGTATTATGAGCTGTTGCCATCAGGACGACGCTACAGAACTTTTAAGTTGAAATCCAGAGCTCTGAAGACTTTTATTCCACGTTCTATCCACCTTTTAAATTCTTGAGAACTGTGTGTGTGTGTGTGTGTGTGTGTGTGTGTGTGTGCGCGCGCGCGCGCGCACTCTCATGTGAGACGTGTGAAAGTCCGTGCATGACAGGCTGTACCTTGTTCTAATTGTGGTGTGTGTGTGTGTGTGTGTGTGTGTGTGTGTGTGTGTGTGTGTGTGTGTTACTGAGCTTAAAACGTGACAATTGGTTATAATGAATGTGCAATATGTAGGAAGAATAATGTGCAATATGCAGGATGAATGTACAGTGGAATATGTCTAATGCTAACGTTCATATTCTAAATATATTTGTTTAATAATTACGATGTAATAATTATTTGCAATGTTTTTAAAAGCGAATATGTGAAATGCTTTTATTTGAGAACACATGTTTATTACTCTTGTTTAATCAAGTTATCCGCGTGTGTGTGGGGGGGAGGGGGGGAGGGGGGGTGCGGGTGTGTGCTGATTATCTGGTTGTGGTTTTCCACAATTCATCTTTATTCTTATCTTATCTGTCTATTATAATCAATGTGCAGTATAGTAGGCTATGTTTATAATTATATTCAAATAATGTTTCTTAATTCTTTCTGTTTTTACATTAAGAATACTAGTTATTACCTGCATTGTGTGTGGATGTATGTATGAAACGATGTATGTGATATTTTTTACATTTGTATCTTCGTAATATTTGTAGGGGCTGTTGTTGGCTTTTACAGTTATGGTCTCCATGTTGTTTACTTGTCTATGTTGTGATAATGCACCTGACCAAATTTCTCCAGTTGGAGATAATAAAGTTATTCTTATCTTATCTTATCTTATCTTAGAAGAGGCTGCGTGAGATGAAGAACACCTGGTGGGAGAGAACGTCCGAAGAGCTTCAGTCCGCTGCTGATGCTCAGGACATGAAGACCTTCCATAATGGTCTCTGAGCTGTGTATGGGCCGAAAGTCACAGGATCAACCCCTGTCCGAGTCTTGGACCAGACCACCCTCCTGACAGACAAGAAAGACATCCTTGCATGCTGGGCAGAGCACTTCAACATCCTCCTCAACAGGGACTCGTCCGTATCTGACGAGGCAGTTGCAGCCCTCCCACAGCTACCAGTCAATGACTCACTAGCTACCCCTCCCACCAAGGCTGAGACCCGGAAGGCCCTGAAGCTGACAACGTCAGGAAAAGCACCAGGAGCTGATGGAATCCAGGCCAACATCTACAAGTATGGAGGCGAGTTGCTGATAGACAAGCTGACCACCCTGTTCCAGTCTATCTGAGAGAGAGGGGAGGTACCCCAGGATTTCAAGGATGCTTCTATTGTCCACATTTATAAACGGAAGGGAGACAAAACACCCTGCGATAACCACCGTGCAATCTCTCTCCTCTGCATCGCCGGCAAGATCTTTGCACTCATCATACTGAACAGACTGGTTGACCATGTCTCCAACACAGTCATCCCTGAAGCACAGTGCGGCTTCCGCTCAGGCAGGGGAACATGTGACATGGTGTTTGCCGTATGCCAGATGCAAGAGAAGTGCCGTGAGCAGAACAAGGAGCTCCACATGGTCTTTGTAGACCTGACTATGGCCTTCGACACGGTGAACCGCCATGGTCTGTGGAAGATCCTCCTAAGTTCGGCTGCCCAGAGAGCCTAATCCAGCCGACTGCGTCATTCCATGACGGAATGCAGGCGAGAGTACAGGAAAATACTGACATGTGGGATCCGTTCCCTGTGGTAAATGGAGTGAAGCAGGGCTGCGTCCTGGCACCCACACTGTTCTCCATTCTCTTCTCTGCCATGCTGATTGACGCCTTCCAAGACTGTGACCGGGACATCTACATTCAGTTTCGCACAGATGGCAAACTTTTCAACTTGCGGCGACTCCATGCCAGGTCCAGGGTGTTTGAGGCACTGTTGAGAGAGTTCCTGTTCGCTGATGACTGCGGGCTTGCTGCACACACCCATGAGGACATGCAGTTCATTATGGACAGGTTCTCAACCTCCTGCAGGCGCTTTGGACTCACCATCAGCCTCAGCAAGACCGAGTCCATGTACCAACCAGCTAGCTCACAGAACGCCAGTGCCTTCCCCCACCCAAAATCAAGATCGATGACACAGAGATAAAGTCAGTCGACAAGTTTTGTTACCTGGCCAGCACCCTATGCAGCAACGGAACCCTTGATGCAGAAGTGACGCTGCACATCACCAAGGCCAGCTCCGCCTTTGGCAGACTCAACGACAGGCTGTGGAACAACAAAGGCATCAGGCTCAGCACCAAAATAAAAACCTACAGAGCTGTTGTGCTGACCACCTTGTTGTACTGCTGTGAAACATGGACGACGTATCGCCGTCACATTCAACAACTTGAGCAGTTTCCCCAGAGATGCTTACGAAAGATCCTCGGCACAAAGTGGCAAGACAGGATCTCCAACCTTCAGGTCCTAGAGAGGAGCGGCTTGCCCAGCATATAAAGTCTGTTGACCCAGTGCTAGTTACTCTGGACAGGACACGTTGCCCACAGACAGCAGGATCCTTGAGATGCTTTTGTATGACCAGCTGAAGGAAGGCCACCGTGAATTTGGAAGACCCCGCAAGCGCTTCAAGGACACCTTGAAGACAAACCTCAAAACCTGTGACATAGACATCGCTTCCTGGGAAACTGATGTCCTTGATCGCTCTCGCTGGAGGATGCTGTGCTCTAGTGGCGTAAAGACGTTTCAAAACAAGAGAACGCTGGCCAAAGGAGAAGCGGGAGCGAAGGAAGCAGGGTTCAACTTCTGGAGACGTTTTCCCTTGCAACGCCTGTGGGAAGTGCTGCGCATCCAGAATCGGCCTCTTCTCCCATATGAGGACACACACCGACAGATAAGCCTGCCTGCCTACTCATCCGTCGGTCCGACGGGAGACTTTATCATCAACAATAAAAAATAAAATCCACCTTTTCTCTGCGTGCACCGCAATTACTTCACAAAGACATGCTTCAATCTACTGTGCAATGTATGATGCCAAATTCTATACATCTTACAATCTACAAAACACCATTAGCGAACACATTAAGCGGGATATGAATTCCTGAGACAACTTTCATAACCTGGAGTACATGTTGCCCTATGTATATATTCCATATCTTCCATATTACATTGCCCAGGCTTATATCCAACAGACCAGCACCAGCTTACACATGTGACCGCTGCGACAGAGACTGTCTCTTTCGCATTGGTCTCTACAGTCACAGGCGACGCTGTTTGGTCCAAGCAGACAGCCCGATTAGACATTAGGTCGGATATACTCTATCCATGGTCAGCCATGACCGAAGGAGGTCTACTACTACCTACTATATATATAGACGGTAACAGAGACGTACACACAGAAGGAAGAGAGACAGACAGAAACAGATAGACATACACAGGCAAACAGAGATAGAAACAGAGATACAATCGTACATACAGAGAGACAAACAGACAAAGAGACAGACAATCACACATATAGAGAGACAGGCAGAGAGACAGACAGACAATCACACATATAGAGAGACAGGCAGAGAGACAGACAGACAATCACACATATAGAGAGACAGGCAGAGAGACAGACAGACAATCACACATATAGAGAGACAGGCAGAGAGACAGACAGACAATCACACATATAGAGAGACAGGCAGAGAGACAGACAGACAATCACACATATAGAGAGACAGGCAGAGAGACAGACAGACAATCACACATATAGAGAGACAGGCAGAGAGACAGACAGACAATCACACATATAGAGAGACAGGCAGAGAGACAGACAGACAATCACACATATAGAGAGACAGGCAGATAGACAGACAGACAATCGCACTCAAAGACAGACAAGCGCACATAATGACATAGAAAATCCCACATGTAGAGAGATAAACAGACAGCCAGACAGACAGACAATCACACATATAGAGAGACAAGCAGACAGACAGACAATCACACATATAGAGAGACAAGCAGAGATGGTGACAGTCAATCACACATGTAGAGAGACAGGCAGACAGACTGGCAGACAAACAGTCAGACAATCGCACATATAAAGAGAAAAGCAGACAGAGTGACACAGACAATCACACATACAGAGAGAGAGAGAGAGAAAGAGAGAGAGAGAGAGAGGTCACCTTGCCAAACCCACAGCCCTCTGAATGGTAGTAGCAATGGGTTTCATCCTCGCCACCCAAACACTGTAGCTGGCCGTCACAGGGAAAGTGTCGGTACAACTCGGGCCATTCGGACTTGGAGCAGTTCCACTGATAACTCGTCGACACGGGTCTTCTCTGCTGGAAGGAGAACACTAGACTCGAACATTGTGATCTGAAATGCTGGGCAACATGCAGTAAAGTCAAGGGCCTTGCTCCATTCCAGTTTTGTCCGTCTACCGTGTCGGAAACAAACAGGGTGTACAGAAACGCTGTGAATTCTGCAACGAATTCTTTCGGGTCTGGGAAAGTGAATGGCAAAAGAAGGTATCTAATGGGCTTCTTTACAGGTCCACAGGGACTTTGGAAGCGAGCGAACGAAACGTAGCAGCTGGAGGATTCACTGACACTAACAAAGATCACCTGTCCTGGTGGAGGGGTCAGGATTGCACAGCTGTTGTAGCGTTGGTTAATGTGTCTGGGTGTCTGGATGTAACCTGGAAGAGAGAAGGAAGAAAGGAATTCTGTTTTCTACGGATGATTGAACAAGTAAACATTTAGCCCTCGGAAGGAGAAAACAAAATGGAGACTGAATTAAAAACAACAACTGAGAGACAGAGAGAGACGTGCAGGAATAGAGAGAGAGAGAGAGAGAGAGAGAGAGAGAGAGAGAGAGGCCTTTGACGCTTTGACACTTTAATGTCATTGGCCATGAGGTCCTTATGGGTGAATGCATCAACAAACTTTCAATTTATAACAAACCATTATGATAAACGAATGAAATGGTGAAAGCAAAATCAATAATGAAACAAAACAAAGTTCCTTCTTTGAAGAAAAAGAAAGGAAAGAAGAAAATAAAGATACTAACCAACAGGCCACCCAACACATAATAAGTCCTTTCATTCATCTATCAATGCACCATGCAACATATTCCAACACTGGCAACAGAAGGAAATTGTTAAACCTATCTGACCACGTAGTTATGCTTATTGTGCTTTTTTGGCCTATCTTCATAGCTTCTGTATAAATTTTGCTAACGAGATTATCACCCCGTGATCTTCTGATGTTAACATTGTAATGAGGTCCTTTCTTTTGGTAAATTCTTTCTAAAAAAAACAAAAAAACACACCTTTACTTCTTAAATCATCATATGAATTATAATCAAACACAAAATGAAATTCATCATCAACTGTGGAGTTACACAAAGGACATGGACAATTTGTGGACGTACCTGGCATGAACTATTTTTGTTGGCATTAAAGCCAAGAGTTCTTAATCTAAATTGAGCAAGCATTGTGCGATGCCATTTATTCCCAATAACAGTCAGGAATTTCTCAGCTTGAAATATACCTTTAAATGAATGAAACCAGCTGTACTTACTTTCCCTTTCCGTGTCTGAATGCAGATTTTGTTTAAATATATCATGCACTCTGGGTTTAAATTCTGATATAAAAGTTTGAAATAAGAGAGAGAGAGAGAGAGAGAGAGAGAGAGAGAGAGAGAGGGAGGGAGGGAGGGAGAGGGAGAGAGAGAGAGAGAGAGGGTGGGGGGATTCTAAGAAGACAACCTTATTTTTCATATTTCACTTCACCACAGTGGTCCACCTCACAACTTTACATACATCGAGGCAAGTTCGAAAAAAACAAAAGAAACAAACACCACCACCACCACCACCACCACCAACAACAACAAAAACATGCACACTGTGCAACATGATGCATTTCACAATCGTAAATCTAGGTATCTATTCAAAGGTCAATATACGTGTTATGCCAAATGATGTATTGTTCCATTGTCAGTTTGGATATCTGTTCGAACCACAAAGCATAAGGTACAATAGCTCACAAAGCATAAGGTACAATAGCTCACAAAGCGTAAGGTACAACAGCTCACAAAGCATAAGGTACAACAGCTCACAAAGCATAAGGTACAACAGCTCACAAAGCATAAGGTACAACAGCTCACAAAGCATAAGGTACAACAGCTCACAAAGCATAAGGTACAATAGCTCACAAAGCATAAGGTGCAATAGCTCACAAAGAATAAGGTACAATAGCTCACAAAGCGTAAGGTACAATAGCTCACAAAGCATAAGGTACAACAGCTCACAAAGAATAAGGTACAACAGCTCACAAAGCATAAGGTGCAATAGCTCACAAAGAATAAGGTACAACAGCTCACAAAGCATAAGGTACAATAGCTCACAAAGCATAAGGTACAATAGCTCACAAAGCATAAGGTGCAATAGCTCACAAAGCATAAGGTACAATAGCTCACAAAGAATAATGTACAACAGCTCACAAAGCATAAGGTACAACAGCTCACAAAGCATAAGGTACAACAGCTCACAAAGCATAAGGTGCAACAGCTCACAAAGAATAATGTACAACAGCTAATTGTTGACAAGCTTCCATGATGTTCTTGTCATCCATGCTCTGTTGTTGTTGTTCGATTTTCCTTAGTGTTTTGGTCTCACCCTTCATACGTAGTGTTTTGGTCTCACCCTTCATACGTAGCTGCCGAATGTCGCTTGGCCTGTTCTTCTGGAGAAACTGGGATCACCACTAAACTGAAAGTGGTGCCTCTCAGTCATGGACTGTTATGGTATGGGTGGATATTTATATAGCACCTACCCTCGGTCGGAGACCAAGCTCTAAGCGCTTTACGAACATGGAATCATTTGCACAGCAGGCTGTCTACCTGGGTAGAGCCGACTGACAGCTGCCGTTGGGCGCTCATCATTCGTTTCCTGTGTCATAGAATCAGGTTTCAGTCACGCGCACATACACACTCATACAGTCATGTAACATTTTACACGTATGACCGTTTTCTTTATTACCCTGCCATGTAGGCAGCCATGTTGTTTTCGAGGGTGTGCGTGCTGGGTATGTTCTTGTTTCCATAACCCACCGAACATGGATTACAGGATCTTGCATATTTGATCTGTGTGCGCATACGCTCGAGTGGGGTTCTGGCACCAGCAGGTCTGCACATATGTTGACCTGGGAGACTGGAAAAAATATCCACCCTTACCAACCGCCGTTACCGAGATTCGAACCCGGGACCCTCAGATTGAAAGTGCACCGCTTTAACCACTCGGCTGTTGCGTCGGTCGGGGAGTGAAGGGGAGGAGGGGGTGCGCTCTTTGTTGCTGTGTGCCAACATGTGAATACATCTCTTCCCCAGGCAGACAACAGCAAGTAGCTGGTCGATGTACACACACTGCTCACACCGAAACAGCTGCTCCCTGCTGTGCATGTTAACATCCCCTTTGGAGGAACAACCTGCTGTCATTAGCATTTACTGATAAATCATTTTAAACTACTGATGATTTTTTTTTCAAGATGACTATCCACATTAAGTGATATTAGACATGAAAAAAGGAGAAAAAGAGGGAGAAGGGAAAAGGATAAAACAAAACAATACAATAGAGTGATGAGGTAACGCGTCAGCCTTGGAAGCGAGAGAATCTGAGTGCGCTGGTTCGAATCACGTTTCAGCCGCCGATATTTTCTCCCCCTCCACTCGACCTTGAGTGGTGGTCTGGACGCTAGTCATTTGGATGAGACGATAAACCGAGGTCCCGTGTGCAGCATGCATTTAGCGCACGTAAAAGAACCCACGGCAACAAAAGGGTTGTTCCTGGCAAAATTCTGTAGAAAAATCCACTTCGATAGGAAAAAGAAAAAAAAACTACACGCAGGAAAAAATACAAAAAAATGGGTGGCGCTGTAGTATAGCGACGCGCTCTCCCTGGGGAGAGCAGCCCGAATTTCACACAGAGAAATCTGATGTGATAAAAAGAAATACAAATGCAAATACTATTCACAACATTAACTTACCAGACAGAGGGACACGCTTTTGATACTTTGACACTTCAATGTCATTGGCCATGAGGTCCTTGTGACATGGGTGAATGAGTCAACATACTTTCATTGCATGACAAACAAATCGTTACAATAAACGATTAAAAATGGTGAAAGCAAATATTGAAACGAACCAAAGCTCTTTCCTTGAAGAAAAGTCGTAGCAACCAACAGGCCACCCAAAACATTGATAACACTTTTCCACCAACACAACAAATTCCATTACTGGTTACAGGAGACAATGTCAAACCTATCTGAGCACGCGGTTTGTGTCTTTTGGTTCTGATTTTTGCCTGATTTTCAAAGCTTCTGAAATTAATTTTGCCATCCCAATTATCACCTCATGATCTTCTGTTAACATGCTAAAGAGATAATTTCGTTTTTCCAATTCTTATCAAAAGAATACCACACATCTATTTCTCAAATCGTCGAGACAGATAACGATAACGATAACGATAACGATTTTTTATTCAGATAAAGGCCAAAGCCCCTTACTGAAGGGGGTGACATTAAAGAAAGATAAATAAAATTTTACATGACACACTATGCATCTTCAACACAAACCAACCAAAAAATATCTAACACAGATGTTCAACAACATTCACGTGGTAACTATTCTCAATCTCTTCAATGCCTCATATATATAAATGGCCAAGTTACACAGAGTAGACTCGTGTCTTGACGACATGAGCAAATTAAATCTAAAGTTAAAGTCGAGACAGAGAGAGAGAGAGAGAGAGAGAGAAATCTTATTTTAAGAGGGTAAAGGAGTAAGCACAAAGCGCTTGTTCACATCCGGCCCTGTGAGCAAGATTAATAATGATGAACAGAAAAGAGAGAAAAAAAGTGAGTCAAATTTACAACAGCAACATCAAAATCACGTAAGCAGCTACAAACATAGCTCTAGATATGTATGCACAACACGAAAACGCTAGAAATAAATAACAAGAGGGACAATAGGGACGGGGCGTGGTGGAGAGAAGGAGGAAGAGACAAGGGGAAGAGTAAAGAAGGTAGGGGAGGCTGACTGAACAGACAGGTATACTGACAGTGGAGACAGACATGGAGAGACTGACAGCGGAGGAGAGAGGCATGTACATATCCACAATCAATACAGCTTTCTTGTTAATGATTTATGTGTCACATTATCACATGTATTTCAGTAAATGTGCATGATATATGTTTTTGAAGGTAGGGTTGCCTTTGACAGTGTTTACATTCAGACAGGACAGTATTTCATTCCATAAACAGCCCCTGAAAAGAACAGACTAGATTTGAAAAGATTGATCCTTGAAAGTGGCACCATAACTTTATGAACATGACAGCGAGTCTTGGCTACAAATTAATTTTTTTAGTGAGGGGGGGAGCAAATCCAGACATGATTTTGAATATAAATAGACCTTTGAGATATATATAAGTTCTGTTTTCAGTGGAAGGATATCGAGAGCTTTATTCTCAGATATAGTTAATGATGAAGATTTTAAAAGAATCAGTTTTATAGCTCGTCTGCGCAGACTTAACTGAGGTTTCATGGTGTTGTCACTTGCCGAATCCCACACTGCCGAAGCATAGTTCATGTGTGATTCTATATAAGATTCCTTAATGTGTAATTTTATATAGTGACTCCAAAACAGCTTTCGACAATGATGATTTAAAAAGAAGTATATATATATATATATATATATACCTTTGACCATGACGAGTTATCAACGATAGTGACTCCAAAGATTTTGTGGTTGTGAACTTCTTCGCCATTGATAAAAATATGCGAACAGTTTATTGACATACATTGATGTTCTTGCATTTATTTATCAGGATTTTTTTTGGTTATTTATTTATTTATTTATTTTAGGATGGAAGATTTAAGTGTTTTAGTTCTGACCATTCATTCAGAGAGAGAGAGAGTGTGTGTGAAATCTGACTGAATGACGCAGAAAACGCTCTCTTCATTATGTTTATACACCCTCATGATTATGTTTAAACACCCTCAACATTATCATTAAACACCATCTTCATTATCTTTACCACTTTATTTTTAAACACTTTCATCGTTATGTTTAAACACCCTCTCCATTATGTTTAAACACCCTCACCATTGTGTTCAAACACTGTGATAATAAAGTTTAAACGCCATCATCATTATGTTGAAACGCTCTCATCATTATGCTCAAACACCCTCTCCATTATGTCTGAACACTCATCACTCTGTTTAACCCCCCTCTTCGTTATATTCAAAGGCCAGCATACTTCCTCTCCACCTCCACCTTTACGACGCTGCAGATGTGACAAATTCCCAGCTTGGTTTTTGCCAGCACTTGGGACTTCAATCCCCTCAGAAAACATCACAAGAGGTAGTGGACATTTCATTTTATTTGATATGTAGATATCAAACTCTCTCTGTCTCTCTCTGTCTGTCTGTCTGTCTGACTGTCTGTCTGTCTCTGTCTCTGTCTCTCTCTCTTCTGACATTGCTACTCATTGTTCCAGATACAGTTCTTTAAGTGAACCTGTGTATTCTTTTATGTAACATGGGTAAGGACACACACACACACACACACACGCGCGCGCGCGCGCGCGCGCACATACACACACACACACGCACGCACGCACGCACTCTCTCTCACACACACACACACACACACACACACACACACACACACACACACACACATCTGACTTTTCAAAGCACGTTTGTGCCCATTGGTCACGTTTAAAGAGACGGTTGTTTCGGTCCTTTCTTGATCAACAAACATTTCTGTTCTGCTGTTTTAACCATTTCCTGATCTAGGCTATTATTACAAACATTTGAAACATTATTTCTAACGGAACACGCATTGCTGAACACTGCCCAACTGACGTAAGTAGCAGCGCAGGGCCTCCTCTGGTGTGTAACCTTCTCGTGACAGACATAGTATCGATAGTCCCTTGTGGACATTCCGATGCTGAGACTGCGACAAACGAATCCGAATGTGGCTGTGTGTATTTGTATTGTATTTGTAAATCTCTTTTTTTTTTCTTTTTTTTTTTTTTGTCAACAGATTTATCTGTGTGAAATTCGAATGCTCTCTCCAGGGAGAGCGCGTCGCTACACAGAGAGCGCCGATGTGCGATGTTGCAGTGATGCCACTGGATGCAGATGATAGGAATTAACAAATGAATAACAAATAGATAAATAAATAAATTTATAAATATCACATAATATATATCACCCAATGAGGACGTCAAAAAGACGACTTTCAAACGAGATGTATGGAACAGCACATTGACGAAAGCAAAGTTAAAACACAGCACAGGCCGGCTCCATTGCCCGTGGTAGGGTGACGTCACCGTGTTGTTTGTCGTCACACCCTGGGTGTCGGGGTTCAGTTCTGGGCACGACGACAGCTTGTGGTGGTCCGGACACACCCGCTGACCTCCTTCGTTCCTCCTCCAGGCCAGGACCCCAACATCACTGCAGCTGTCTGTCTGCAACTGGGTCACGCTTCCCACAGGAACGTGCAGCTGGAGGAAGCAGTCAAACGTGGATGTGTTCAGTCCTGTCGATGTGTTGTTGTTATCAGTGCTGGCTTCTGTAATGGAAGCCTGTGTGATACACTGATCATTGTCGTTCAAAGGGTGAACTTTCAATGGCAGTTTATCACCACTATCGTCGGTTGAAGTGGAACTGGTTGAAAGTGTTGCTGCATCGTTGTTTAAAGGAAGGCTGGTTGAAAACGTTGCTGTGTCGTTGTTTAAAGGAAGGCTGGTTGAAAACGTTGCTGTGTCGTTGTTTAAAGGAAGGCTGGTTGAAAACGTTGCTGTATCGTTGTTTAAAGGAAGGCTGGTTGAAAACGTTGCTGTACCGTTGTTTAAAGGAAGGCTGGTTGAAAACGTTGCTGTACCGTTGTTTAAAGGAAGGCTGGTTGACAACGTTGCCGTATCGTTCAAATCGTTCTCATTGTCTTCTTTCTGAACACCGACTTTCCCTGTTTGCTCTTTGCCGTTCGCGGTCAAAGTGTTCAACGTTATCAGAATCATAAGAGAGAGAAGTTTTGTGTAACGTGATGACAAAGTCCTGTTCAGAACCATTGTGAAATGAAATATCTTGTGATGTAATGTTTGGATCTGCAGGGTTTGTGTCAGTTGTGATGTGTGGCTGATTTCGGGTTGACAAAATCCATATATGTATGATTGTTTCTGTGAGAGAGAGAGAGAGAGAGAGAGAGAGAGAGAGATTTTTTCTTTAGTTTGCAATATGACCAACATATACACTTGAAACACACACACACACACACACACGCGCACGCACGCACGCACGCACGCACACACAATCTGTGTTCAAAGCATCTATTCCATAAGGACACTTCTCCCGCCACTCCCTTTGGTTTTATATTTTTTTCAATTTTTTGTTGTTGTTATTTTCTTAATTGATATATTTCTTCATTTCGTGTGTGTGTGTGTGTGTGTGTGTGTGTGTGTGTGTGTGTGTGTGTGAACAGAGAACGTGCATCTTCTAATTAACCAGTGGTGTTACATAAAGTCGGCCATGACGCAATTGACACACATAGGCGCGCGCGCGCACACACACACACACACACACACACATATATATATATATATACATTTATATTTCTCTTTGTGTGTAGGTATCACAACTTGTTACGACAGTTAGGGCGTGTGGCCCGTCTTCGTTTTTCTCCACCCTCTCCTTTCACTTCCCCCCCCCCCCCTCCTTCAGTTCCGGCAGAAGTCCCGAAGTGCGCACGAACCACGTGCATGTCACTCACTTCACCTGAGCGTGAGGCACGAACATGTGTGCCGGTCTGGGTTTTGGCTTGTTGTTTTTTGTTTGTTTTTTGGTGTCTGTATAGTTGTGTGCGGAAGTCAGAACTACTATTATTTAATATACTATTATTTAATACATATAATTTTCACCTGAGTGCTTGATATAGAGAGGGCGGAAGAGAATAAATTTTATGTGGAAGACAAACATCCGTATTCTGTGTGTTGTCGGGTGAACTGGGGTGGGTGTGACCTCTTCCCTAGGGGGGTCGTGACAATGGTGGAGATGCGGGGTACCAAGTTCTAGGGAATGTAACGTGGGCTGGGGGTAGGGTGTGATTGTCTTGTTTGTCTGCGTTTTGTGTTCCAGATGTGCCACATTTCTTTTTGGATAGTCCTTGTGGAGGTGTTTAAGGTTGTTCAGTCGTTAGGTGACTCTCGTTGGATGCTTGGTAGCAAAGGGGGACCTGAAGTTAGTGACTGAGAAACTTTATAATTCAAGTTTTGTGTAGTTGCTGCATGTTGGGAACTAAGGAAACATGCCTGCAACGAGAGAAACGTGCGGCCTCTACTCCTAGCTCGGGGTCAGGGGGGAGCAGGGCAGAAGGCGGCTCACCTTCTCTCGGTGCTGGAAAAAAGACTGAATTGTCTGGGTGGATTCAGGGCCACCTGAAGGAGGCTAGTCCTGAAGACGGTTTCGTTGAAGGTATGAAGAGTGAGTCTAATTCCGTACCTTCTCAGGATATGTACTCTTAATTTCAAGGTGTTGGGCGCTGACTTAGGTTTGTCTGGAGAGGCGTTGGCCTTTTTCTTGTGTCGGTTAACATTTTTGCCAATTTTATTGTTATTAAGTCTTAAAATCATGATACAATTTTAGCTTCATTGGGCAGAGCCCACACACACACACGCACACACACACACACACACACACACACACACACACACACACATATATATATATATATATATATATATATATATATATATATATATAAATGAAAAAGAATGAAAAAAAAAAAATTAATTAGAGCCTTGCCGACCACTAAGGCCATCTCAAGGCTATCGCCGCGTTAATAACTACTACAAGGATAAAAAAAAACAAACAATTAAAACAAGTCACCACTTCAAACTTTCCACTCCAAGGTTTAAAAAAACTTCCATAGTTTAAAACCTTCAAATCTGGTTTAAAATGTTCACTTCTTTTAAGAAGTCCATCAGTGCCCACGGAGGGACATCACGAAACAAAGTCTTCAAAGAAACCGCTGTGTAATGTCTGTGTCTAACGTCATGCAGATCCCAACAATCAAGGAGCACGTGTTTCACGGTGAGAGGCTCATCACAGGGAATACATCGAGGGACCTCTTCCCCCTTCAACAAGTAAGAATGAGTAAAAAGAAGTGTGCCCCGCACGCAGTCTGCACAGCACAGACTCCTCCTTTCTGTTCTTCACCCCCGAAGGGAGGGTCTCTTTTAGGTCTGGATGGATCTGGAAGAACTTGTTGTCCGTCTGGGTGTTCCACTCCTCTTGCCAAGATCGCATATCTATTTTTGGAACTGAATTTCTCCGATTCCGACCAAGCCGGAATATCTACCACCTCAGCTCTTCCCGATCCTGCCGAGGCCGCAACCCTCCCCTCCTTGAGTTTTGGAGGTACGGGGGGTTTCTGGCCACTCCTGCCAGCCCGAGGGCCAGGCAGACGGAAGGTGGGACGAGGGGGGGGGGGGGGGGGGACGGGAGGCGGACACCATGCCTCCGCCTGAGGCTTTTCGCTCCTGTCCAGCAGCCCCTGAGGACCGCCGTACAGGATAGAAAGGGGTGGACACAGCGCCTCCACCCAAGGCCAACGGTTCTATTATGGTAGTTACGTCGTCCGTCTGTGTCCCTGTGGACGTCGTCTGGACCGCAACGTCCACCATCGTGGGTCTGACGACAGAGGCGTAAGACGCCTTAGGCAATGCGGCCTCCACTTGTTTACGTGCCTCAACGAAAGAAATTTTCTTCTCCGTCTTTACCTTCTGGATTTCTTTTTCTTTTCTCCAGGCGGGGCAGTCTTTAGATGAGGACGGGTGGCCGCCTCCGCAGTTCGCACAACAGGCTGGACTGACGCATTCGCCCTGGTGCGCCGCCTTTGAACAGGTGCCACACGCCTCTTCCTCCTTGCAGCGGTCCGGCACGTGTCCGAACTTCTGGCACTTGAAAAATCTTAGAGGGGACGGCACATACAGGCTTGCGTTCACCAGCAGGTATCCGACTCGAATGTCCTTGGGGTCATTCGGGCAGCAGAAGCTGAGGAAAAATGTGTTGGTCGGGACTCTGTCCGACCCCTTCCTTACTGTCACCCTGTAAACGACGGTCACTCCCTGAGAGGACAGCTCGCTCTTGATCTCTGCTTCAGACACTCCTCTCAACTCCGGGCATCTGATGACTCCCTTTGAGCAGTTGAGACCTTTGTGAGGGGAAACCCTCACCGCCCTATCCACAAAAATGGTCGCCTTCAGCAGAAGCTGTCTGCCTTTTTGACTCTGTCTCCACCAGAAATGCTCCGCTCCTCAGCCTCTTGATAGATTTCAGTGAGCCTGCTGGACACTGGAAGCCCTTCTGGATAGCGAAGGGGCTGAGAGCCGACAAGGGCTTGTCGTCATCAGTGCCCTCCACCACAAGCCACGACGGCCAAAATCCAGAGGTCTCACTGACCTCCGAATCGGAGTCCGAGTCATCAGTTCCTGGTCTCCTTCTTTTGCGAAGTTTAGGGGGGTGTGGGGGGGTGTTTGTTTGGAAGTCATGGTTTATTAATTGTATATTCATCCCTCCCTCACCCACCCACCATGGGGTTCAACTTAGGGGCCAGGGTCAAGGGAACACCAGCTTGACCCCTTCCAGGTTTCGGGAGGGATATACAACTAACAGCTTAGCTCCAACGTGTTCCTCCCCGATCATGCCCAGCTCCCGGGGACAGAGAACCGAGCACTACTGCCAGTCTTGACCCAGCCCCACGAAGGGGTAGCGGATTGACACACACGGGCCAATGTGTGCCGCCTGTCTTAGGAGAGGTTCGAGCCAAAGGGATGTGTTGAGAGCAGCGTGCTCTCTCAATCCCCAGGATCTCATTCCCCTCCATCACAGGTCGCGCCGCACGGCAAACACGGCGGGCCTGAAGAAGGCCGCAGAGAAAGAAGAATGTGGAAAAGAAGGCTTGATGGGGAGCTGAGGACAGAAAAGAGGCGGTAAAAAAAAGAATAGAGAATAGCGAAAAGGACAGTGGGTCACGTTTAGTTTGGGCCTCACTCACGACCTGTTCGGCATGGGAAGCCCTATCAGGGGCATCAGTACGAAAACCACCACTTATAGAGCAGCAAACCCCCAGAAGCACTGATGCCCCCGCCGACATAGCTCGCTCGATCACTGGCCACTAAGCCTCCCAACCACGACAAGGTAGTGACCCCCCCGGGAGGGGGTCAAGAGAACACCACCTTGATCCCCTCCAGGTTTTGGGAGGTTACTTGATAACAAATATACATATATATCATAACATAATATTATATACACGTTCACTTATAGTTTGAATATTATAACACTATTATGGATAATTGAATAATGATAGTATAATAAGACATTACTTTGTAATACACTATATATATTATATAAAAAAATATGTTTATGTGTGCCTCTGTGTGTGTGTGTGTGTGTGTGTGTGTGTGTGTTGCATGCATGCATGCGCGCATGTGCGTTTATGTGCAATGTAATGGATAAGAAGTACAATGATGTACCAGGGAGGTTGGGGGAAGGAAGTGGGGGTGACAACCTGCACGGCATTTGGGGTGTGTGTGTGTGTGTGTGTGTGTGTGTGTGTGTGTGCTTTATACGTGTATGTATGTGCGCGTGTGTGCGCACGTGTATGTGTGTGTGTGTGCGTACGTGTATGTGTATGTGCGCGTGTGCACACACGCGAGTGTATGTGTGCGTGCGTGCGTGCGTGCGTGCGTGCATGTTTGCATGTGTATGCGTGTGTATGTGTATATGTGTGTGTGTGTGTGTGTGCGCGCACGTGTGTGTGTGTGTGTGTGTGTGTGTACGCTGCAAGTTGCAGGGCCGGGGTCGGTCGGTACTGTCTCCACGTGCAGCACGGGTTTTTCCAGCCAGGTGACGTCACGAGCACGGAAAAAACGTGGTGCACGTGGAGACAGGCCTGTGTCACCGCCTCTGCCCTGCCACTGCTAGACAGACAGACAGACAGAGACAGAAACAGACAGACAGAGAGAGAGAGAGAGAGAGAAAGAGAGAGAGAGAGAACATTGAAACTGGTGATGAATTTTCCTATTTTCAAACACACTCTTCTCCTTGCTTTAAAAAGAAAATTGCAAAAATTCAAAACTGATTTCGGTTTCAAATATTTGTTGGGAACGTACTCATTTGGAAGAACTGCAGATTTCCGGCATTCCATGATAACCTGAAATTGGTCTCCACTAACAGCCACATCACAGCCATGGCAAGTCCGTGATTCACGTGGAATATTACGTCTACCGGCCTGGAAAGGCAATTGTCACCACTACACAGGAACTGTCTTAATGACAAGGCGTAACAGTCAGATTGGAAATAAATGTACTTTTCTCTTCCAAAATCTAGTTTAAAGTGTGGAGGACATAAATATTCGTTGCTATTTTCCAGGGCGTCATGCCACAGCCGAATAGAATTATATTGCAATTTCTGTCTGACATGGAAACAAAAACTGTTCTTGTTCAAAAATGATGGGAATCCCAGACACAATCAATTCCAGTTTCTGTTCACATTTTTCTTATGCAGTTGAACCATGGGGAAGTAAAAATTCCTTCTCCATACAATTCCCCCCAAAAATATCATACAATTTAAAAGAGAATACTTCTATGTTGCAGACGAACTGCTTGTGAAGACATCCATTAACATCTGTTGAGATTTAAACAGAAAACTTCTCTCTCTCTGTCGGTCAGCCATGTTCACGTGCAGAACAAAGAATCACACGAGACGGGTATCTTTGCCACTGGATCGACACAATGGTATCTTTACCACTGGATCGACACAATGGTATCTTTGCCACTGGATCGACACAATGGTATCTTTACCACTGGATCTACACAGTATCTTTACCACTGGATCGACACAATGGTATCTTTGCCACTGGATCGACACAATGGTATCTTTACCACTGGATCTACACAGTATCTTTACCACTGGATCGACACAATGGTATCTTTGCCACAGGATCTACACAATATCTTTGCCACTGGATCGACACAATGATATCTTTGCCACAGGATCGACACAATGGTATCTTTGCCACTGGATCGACACAATGATATCTTTGCCACAGGATCGACACAATGGTATCTTTGCCACTGGATCGACACAATGATATCTTTGCCACAGGATCGACACAATGGTATCTTTGCCACTGGATCTACACAATGGTATCTTTGCTACTGGATCTACACAATGGTATCTTTGCCACTGGATCTGCACAGTATCTTTGCCACAGGATCGACACAATGGTATCTTTGCCACTGGATCTACACAATGGTATCTTTGCCACAGGATCGACACAATGATATTTTTGCCACTGGATCAACACAATGGTATATTTGCCACTGGATCTGCACAGTATCTTTGCCACTGGATCGACACAATGGTATCTTTGCCACTGGATCGACACAATGGTATCTTTGCCACAGGATCGACACAATGGTATCTTTGCCACTGGATCTACACAATGGTATCTTTGCCACTGGATCAACACAATGGTATTTTTGCCACAGGATCGACACAATGATATCTTTGCCACAGGATCGACACAATGGTATCTTTGCCACTGGATCAACACAATGGTATTTTTGCCACTGGATCTGCACAATGGTATCTTTGCCACTGGATCTACACAATGATATCTTTGCCACTGGATCAACACAATGGTATTTTTGCCACAGGATCGACACAATGGTATTTTTGCCACTGGATCGACACAATGGTATTTTTGCCACTGGATCAACACAATGATATCTTTGCCACTGGATCAACACAATGATATCTTTGCCACTGGATCAACACAATGGTATCTTTGCCACTGGATCTACACAATGATATCTTTGCCACAGGATCTGCACAGTATCTTTGCCACAGGATCGACACAATGGTATCTTTGCCACAGGATCTACACAATGGTATTTTTGCCACTGGATCAACACAATGATATCTTTGCCACTGGATCAACACAATGGTATCTTTGCCACTGGATCTACACAATGATATCTTTGCCACTGGATCAACACAATGATATCTTTGCCACTGGATCAACACAATGGTATCTTTGCCACTGGATCTACACAATGATATCTTTGCCACTGGATCAACACAATGATATCTTTGCCACTGGATCAACACAATGGTATCTTTGCCACTGGATCTGCACAATGGTATCTTTGCCACTGGATCTACACAATGATATCTTTGCCACTGGATCAACACAATGGTATCTTTGCCACTGGATCTACACAATGGTATCTTTGCCACTGGATCTACACAATGGTATCTTTGCCACTGGATCTACACAATGATATCTTTGCCACTGGATCGACACAATGGTATCTTTGCCACTGGATCTACACAATGATATCTTTGCCACTGGATCGACACAATGGTATCTTTGCCACTGGATCTGCACAGTATCTTTGCCACTGGATCTGCACAATGGTATCTTTGCCACTGGATCTACACAATGATATCTTTGCCACTGGATCAACACAATATCTTTGCCACTGGATCAACACAATATCTTTGCCACTGGATCTACACAATGGTATCTTTGTTTTTCATCATCACGCACAGCTAAATCTGTTGTTGTCCAAAACGCTCAATATTTTGGACGAGCTCTTTCCAACGGCTGGCGGGCAGCTCGTGAGCACACTTCAGAGCAAAGACAGTGAGAGGGGTGGGGGTGGGGGAGACCGAGACAGGGTGCCAAGGAACGAGTTTTATTGCTGTCAATACAGGAACTACCACTATTCGGAATAGTTTTGATTCTGACAAAGTCCGTTATAATGGGAAGAAGGTGTCGGATTGGCAAAGACACTTCTCAGCCAGTACAGTGTTTGTGACAAACTGGGTTAAAGACACTTCTCAGCCAGTACAGTGTTTGTGACAAACTGGGTTAAAGACACTTCTCAGCCAGTACAGTGTGTGACAAACTGGGTTAAAGACACTTCTCAGCCAGTACAGTGTTTGTGACAAACTGGGTTAAAGACACTTCTCAGCCAGTACAGTGTTTGTGACAAACTGGGTTAAAGACGCTTCTCAGCCAGTACAGTGTGACAAACTGGGTTAAAGACACTTCTCAGCCAGTACAGTGTTTGTGACAAACTGGGTTAAAGACACTTCTCAGCCAGTACAGTGTTTGTGACAAACTGGGTTAAAGACACTTCTCAGCCAGTACAGTGTGACAAACTGGGTTAAAGACACTTCTCAGCCTGTACAGTGTTTGTGACAAACTGGGTTAAAGACACTTCTGAGCCAGTACAGTGTGACAAACTGGGTTAAAGACGCTTCTCAGCCAGTACAGTGTTTGTGACAAACTGGGTTAAAGACACTTCTCAGCCAGTACAGTGTGTGACAAACTGGGTTAAAGACACTTCTCAGCCTGTACAGTGTTTGTGACAAACTGGGTTAAAGACGCTTCTCAGCCAGTACAGTGTGACAAACTGGGTTAAAGACACTTCTCAGCCTGTACAGTGTTTGTGACAAACTGGGTTAAAGACACTTCTCAGCCAGTACAGTGTTTGTGACAAACTGGGTTAAAGACACTTCTCAGCCAGTACAGTGTGACAAACTGGGTTAAAGACACTTCTCAGCCAGTACAGTGTTTGTGACAAACTGGGTTAAAGACACTTCTCAGCCAGTACAGTGTTTGTGACAAACTGGGTTAAATACACTTCTCAGCCAGTACAGTGTGACAAACTGGGTTAAAGACACTTCTGAACCGGTACAGTGTGACAAACTGGGTTAAAGACACTTCTCAGCCAGTACAGTGTTTGTGACAAACTGGGTTAAAGACGCTTCTCAACCAGTACAGTGTTTGTGACAAACTGGGTTCAAGACACTTCTCAACCAGTACAGTGTTTGTGACAAACTGGGCTAAATACACTTCTCAGCCTGTACAGTGTGACAAACTGGGTTAAAAACACTTCTCAGCCAGTACAGTGTTTGTGACAAACTGGGTTAAAGACACTTCTGAACCGGTACAGTGTGACAAACTGGGTTAAAGACACTTCTCAACCAGTACAGTGTTTGTGACAAAATGGGTTAAAGACACTTCTCAACCAGTACAGTGTAACAAACTGGGTTAAAGACACTTCTCAGCCAGTACAGTGTTTGTGACAAAATGGGTTAAAGACACTTCTCAACCAGTACAGTGTGACAAACTGGGTTAAAGACACTTCTCAGCTAGTACAGTGTGACAAACTGGGTTAAAGACACTTCTCAACCAGTACAGTGTACTGGGTTCGACTTCCGCTCCCACCGGTTTTTTCCCAAGTCTGTCAAATCCAACTCAGCGTCAGGTCATTGGGGTCAGACAATAAACCGGGGTCACGTGTGCAGCACGCACTTGGTGACTGACAAAGAACTCAATTCCCATAGAAAATACACTGTGTGAGGCATGCGTTAAAAGCCTGACACAGAACTCAATTCCCAGAGAAAATACACTGTGTGAGGTACACTAGCATGCGTTAAAAGCCTGACAAAGAACCCAATTCCCAGAGAAAATACACTGTGTGATGTACACTAGCATGCGTTAAAAGCCTGACAAAGAACCCAATTCCCAGAGAAAATACACTGTGTGAGGTACACTAGCATGCGTTAAAAGCCTGACAAAGAACTCAATTCCCAGAGAAAATACACTGTGTGAGGTACACTAGCATGCGTTAAAAGCCTGACAAAGAACTCAATTCCCAGAGAAAATACACTGTGTGAGGCATGCGTTAAAAGCCTGACAAAGAACTCTATTCCCAGAGAAAATACACCGTGTGAGGTACACTAGCATGCGTTAAAAGCCTGACAAAGAACTCAATTCCCATAGAAAATACACCGTGTGAGGTACACTAGCATGCGTTAAAAGCCTGACAAAGAACTCAATTCCCAGAGAAAATACACTGTGTGAGGTACACAAACATGCGTTAAAAGGCTGACACAGAACTCAATTCCCAGAGAAAATACACTGTGTGAGGTACACTAGCATGCGTTAAAAGCCTGACAAAGAACTCAATTCCCAGAGAAAATACACCGTGTGAGGTACACAAACATGCGTTAAAAGCCTGACACAGAACTCAATTCCGAAAGAAAATACACTGTGTGAGGTACACAAACATGCGTTAAAAGCCTGACACAGAACTCAATTCCCAGAGAAAATACACTGTGTGAGGTACAGTAGCATGCGTTAAAAGCCTGACAAAGAACTCAATTCCCAGAGAAAATACACTGTGTGAGGCATGCGTTAAAAGCCTGACAAAGAACTCAATTCCCAAAGAAAATACACCGTGTGAGGTACACTGGCATGCGTTAAAAGCCTGACACAGAACTCAATTCCCAAAGAAAATACACTGTGTGAGGTACACAAACATGCGTTAAAAGCCTGACACAGAACTCAATTCCCAGAGAAAATACACCGTGTGAGGTACACTGGCATGCGTTAAAAGCCTGACACAGAACTCAATTCCCAAAGAAAATACACTGTGTGAGGTACACAAACATGCGTTAAAAGCCTGACACAGAACTCAATTCCCAGAGAAAATACACTGTGTGAGGTACACTGGCATGCGTTAAAAGCCTGACACAGAACTCAATTCCCAGAGAAAATACACCGTGTGAGGTACACAAACATGCGTTAAAAGCCTGACACAGAACTCAATTCCCAGAGAAAATACACCGTGTGAGGTACACAAACATGCGTTAAAAGCCTGACACAGAACTCAATTCCCAGAGAAAATACACCGTGTGAGGTACACAAACATGCGTTAAAAGCCTGACACAGAACTCAATTCCGAAAGAAAATACACTGTGTGAGGTACACAAACATGCGTTAAAAGCCTGACACAGAACTCAATTCCCAGAGAAAATACACTGTGTGAGGTACACTGGCATGCGTTAAAAGCCTGACACAGAACTCAATTCCCAGAGAAAATACACTGTGTGAGGTACACAAGCATGCGTTAAAAGCCTGACAAAGAACTCTATTCCCAGAGAAAATACACTGTGCGAGGTACACTAGCATGCGTTAAAAGCCTGACAAAGAATTCAATTCCCAGAGAAAATACACTGTGCGAGGTACACTAGCATGCGTTAAAAGCCTGACAAAGAATTCAATTCCCAGAGAAAATACACTGTGCGAGGTACACTAGCATGCGTTAAAAGCCTGACAAAGAATTCAATTCCCAGAGAAAATACACTGTGCGAGGTACACTAGCATGCGTTAAAAGCCTGACAAAGAATTCAATTCCCAGAGAAAATACACTGTGTGAGGCATGCGTTAAAAACCTGACACAGCGCGTTGTCTTATGCTGCTGGTCTGGCATCTGCCTAGCAGATGTGGTGCAGCGTATATGGAAGTGTGTGAACGTAAATCGCCTTGTGGAAGAACGATCAACGAACTTCACCAGTGTGGTGAAGGCTCCACAGTGAACCAAGGGAACTAATGTATCGGTGTAGCACCTTGTAGGAACAGCAGTAGTTAGCTCTCTTAGACCGACCCAGCACACGGCACAAACTGTTGACTGATCCACACACACACACACACACACCACACACACACACACACACACACACACAGTCAGTTTGTTGTGTCCTCACCAGTTTATGACAGGTGCTGCTCCAGTGCTGTGCAATGAATGATGGAGGAAAGAAATATTCGCCTGAGGAAAGCAGCGGGGAAATCATGAGCATCCTGTGTGATCAGCTTGTGGGTTTAACAAGTTTGGAATATCAAAACCCGACACTTTACGAAATTCAGATATTGGTTGTACCACTAATTGTGACACTCTGTTTTGAGAGTGAGCAGCCGTTAGTAAAACGCCCATCTCAACACAATGAGAGAGAGAGACAGAGAAGGAGAGAGACAGACACAGAATGATCAGTCGGCTCAGGGGAGGCAACTGCGGTATATCAAGTATAAAATGCTTGTGTCCCTTAGACTGTAACCCTTACCCTTACCCTTCAGAGTTCAGATGTTTTTGCCGCAGGTTATTGTAAAGGACACAATTGTTTATAAAATGGTTTTCATCTTCCATTACATTACAACGTTTACATGCGTAATTTGAATTACATTTGAAGGTCAATCGTATGTTCACTTGATGAAGAATGGTTCTGTTTACAGTATTCGTAAACTATGCATTTATATATTTAATGCCCTGTGACAACAATGATGAAAGTTAGAATTCATTTACTATGCACGAGAAGCACTTTTGCTCTGCATGTTAAGTTAGTACGTATTTTACATTTCGTTGTGGCTGAGTGATCACCATAAAACATTATTGTGTTGTACTTTTGACCTCTTTCTAGGGGCCGGAGGCCTGGAGATTAAAGTTTTGTTCTTCTTCTTCTTATTCTTGTTCCTTACCCTTACCCTAACCTCCGTGCATCTCACCTTTCGTCCAGAAAGACCCGCATCTTCACTACGCTTGACACCGTATCTGCTTCACTACGCTTGACACCGTATCTGCTTCACTACGCTTGACACCGTATCTGCTTCACTACGCTTGACACCGTATCCTTCACTTCGCTTCACACCGTATCTCCTTCACTACGCTTGACACCGTATCTGCTTCACTACGCTTGACACCGTATCTGCTTCACTACGCTTGACACCGTATCTCCTTCACTTCGCTTCACACCGTATCTCCTTCACTACGCTTCACGCTTCACACCGTATCTGCTTCACTACGCTTGACACCGTATCTGCTTCACTACGCTTCACACCGTATCTCCTTCACTACGCTTCACATCGTATCTGCTTCACTACGCTTCACACCCTATCTCCTTCACTTCGCTTCACGTATCTCCTTCACTTCGCTTCGCACCGTATCTCCTTCACTTCGCTTCACGTATCTCCTTCACTTCGCTTCACACCGTATCTGCTTCACTACGCTTCACATCGTATCTGCTTCACTTCGCTTCACACCCTATCTCCTTCACTTCGCTTCACACCCTATCTCCTTCACTTCGCTTCACGTATCTCCTTCACTTCGCTTCACACCGTATCTCCTTCACTTCGCTTCACGTATCTCCTTCACTTCGCTTCACACCGTATCTGCTTCACTACGCTTCACACCGTATCTCCTTCACTTCGCTTCACGTATCTCCTTCACTTCGCTTCACACCGTATCTGCTTCACTACGCTTCACACCGTATCTCCTTCACTTCGCTTCACGTATCTCCTTCACTTCGCTTCACACCGTATCTCCTTCACTTCGCTTCACGTATCTCCTTCACTTCGCTTCGCACCGTATCTCCTTCACTTCGCTTCACGTATCTCCTTCACTTCGCTTCACGTATCTCCTTCACTACGCTTCACACCGTATCTCCTTCACTACGCTTCACACCGTATCTCCTTCACTTCGCTCCACGTATCTCCTTCACTTCGCTTCGCACCGTATCTCCTTCACTTCGCTTCACGTATCTCCTTCACTTCGCTTCACACCGTATCTGCTTCACTACGCTTCACATCGTATCTGCTTCACTACGCTTCACACCCTATCTCCTTCACTTCGCTTCACGTATCTCCTTCACTTCGCTTCACACCGTATCTCCTTCACTTCGCTTCACGTATCTCCTTCACTTCGCTTCACACCGTATCTGCTTCACTACGCTTCACACCGTATCTCCTTCACTTCCCTTCACGTATCTCCTTCACTTCGCTTCACACCGTATCTCCTTCACTTCGCTTCACGTATCTCCTTCACTTCGCTTCACAGCGTATCTGCTTCACTACGCTTCACACCGTATCTGCTTCACTACGCTTCACGTATCTGCTTCACTACGCTTCACACCGTATCTGCTTCACTACGCTTCACGTATCTGCTTCACTACGCTTCACACCGTATCTGCTTCACTACGCTTCACGTATCTGCTTCACTACGCTTCACACCGTATCTGCTTCACTACGCTTCACGTATCTCCTTCACTTCGCTTCACGTATCTCCTTCACTTCGCTTCACATCGTATCTGCTTCACTACGCTTCACACCCTATCTCCTTCACTTCGCTTCACGTATCTCCTTCACTTCGCTTCACACCGTAGCTGCTTCACTACGCTTCACACCGTATCTCCTTCACTATGCTTCACGTATCTGCTTCACTACGCTTCACACCCTATCTCCTTCACTTCGCTTCACGTATCTCCTTCACTTCGCTTCACAGCGTATCTGCTTCACTACGCTTCACACCGTATCTGCTTCACTACGCTTCACACCGTATCTGCTTCACTACGCTTCACGTATCTGCTTCACTACGCTTCACACCGTATCTGCTTCACTACGCTTCACGTATCTGCTTCACTACGCTTCACACCGTATCTGCTTCACTACGCTTCACGTATCTGCTTCACTACGCTTCACACCGTATCTGCTTCACTACGCTTCACGTATCTGCTTCACTACGCTTCACACCGTATCTCCTGTTCCAGAAAGACCCGCTGTGTGTGACAACCTTCACTACGCTTCACACCGTATCTCCTGTTCCAGAAAGACCCGCTGTGTGTGACAACCTTCACTACGCTTCACACCGTATCTCCTGTTCCAGAAAGACCCGCTGTTTGTAACAACCTTCACTACGCTTCACACCCTATCTCCTGTTCCAGAAAGACCCGTTGTGTGTGACAACCTTCACTACGCTTCACACCCTATCTCCTTCACTACGCTTCACACCGTATCTCCTGTTCCAGAAAGACCCGCTGTGTGTAACAACCTTCACTACGCTTCACACCCTATCTCCTGTTCCAGAAAGACCCGCTGTGTGTGTGACAACCTTCACTACGCTTCACACCGTATCTCCTGTTCCAGAAAGACCCGCTGTGTGTAACAACCTTCACTACGCTTCACACCCTATCTCCTGTTCCAGAAAGACCCGGTGTGTGTGTGACAATCTTCAATACACTTCACACCGTATCTCCTGTTCCAGAAAGACCCGCTGTGTGTGTGACAACCTTCACTACGCTTCACACCGTATCTCCTGTTCCAGAGAGACCCGCTGTGTGTGACAACCTTCACTACGCTTCACACCGTATCTCCCGTTCCAGAAAGACCCGCTGTGTGTGACAACCTTCACTACGCTTCACACCCTATCTCATGTTCCAGAAAGACCCGCTGTGTGTGTGACAACCTTCACTACGCTTCACACCCTATCTCCTGTTCCAGAAAGACCCGCTGTGTGTGACAACCTTCACTACACTTCACACCCTATCTCCTTCACTACGCTTCACACCGTATCTCCTGTTCCAGAAAGACCCGCTGTGTGTAACAACCTTCACTACGCTTCACACCCTATCTCCTGTTCCAGAAAGACCCGCTGTGTGTGTGACAATCTTCAATACACTTCACACCGTATCTCCTGCTCCAGAGAGACCCGCTGTGTGTGACAACCTTCACTACGCTTCACACCCTATCTCCTGTTCCAGAAAGACCCGCTGTGTGTGTGACAACCTTCACTACGCTTCACACCGTATCTCCTGTTCCAGAGAGACCCGCTGTGTGTGACAACCTTCACTACGCTTCACACCCTATCTCCTGTTCCAGAAAGACCCGGTGTGTGTGTGACAATCTTCAATACACTTCACACCGTATCTCCTGTTCCAGAAAGACCCGCTGTGTGTGTGACAACCTTCACTACGCTTCACACCGTATCTCCTGTTCCAGAGAGACCCGCTGTGTGTGACAACCTTCACTACGCTTCACACCGTATCTCCCGTTCCAGAAAGACCCGCTGTGTGTGACAACCTTCACTACGCTTCACACCCTATCTCATGTTCCAGAAAGACCCGCTGTGTGTGTGACAACCTTCACTACGCTTCACACCCTATCTCCTGTTCCAGAAAGACCCGCTGTGTGTGACAACCTTCACTACACTTCACACCCTATCTCCTTCACTACGCTTCACACCGTATCTCCTGTTCCAGAAAGACCCGCTGTGTGTAACAACCTTCACTACGCTTCACACCCTATCTCCTGTTCCAGAAAGACCCGCTGTGTGTGTGACAATCTTCAATACACTTCACACCGTATCTCCTGCTCCAGAGAGACCCGCTGTGTGTGACAACCTTCACTACGCTTCACACCCTATCTCCTGTTCCAGAAAGACCCGCTGTGTGTGTGACAACCTTCACTACGCTTCACACCGTATCTCCTGTTCCAGAGAGACCCGCTGTGTGTGACAACCTTCACTACGCTTCACACCCTATCTCATGTTCCAGAAAGACCCGCTGTGTGTGACAACCTTCACTACGCTTCACACCCTATCTCCTGTTCCAGAAAGACCCGCTGTGTGTGTGACAACCTTCACTACGCTTCACACCCTATCTCCTTCACTACGCTTCACACCCTATCTCCTTCACTACGCTTCACACCCTATCTCCTGTTCCAGAAAGACCCGCTGTGTGTGACAACCTTCACTACGCTTCACACCCTATCTCCTTCACTACGCTTCACACCGTATCTCCTGTTCCAGAAAGACCCGTTGTGTGTGACAACCTTCACTACGCTTCACACCCTATCTCCTTCACTACGCTTCACACCGTATCTCCTGTTCCAGAAAGACCCGCTGTGTGTAACAACCTTCACTACGCTTCACACCCTATCTCCTTTTCCAGAAAGACCCGCTGTGTGTGTGACAACATTCACTACGCTTCACACCCTATCTCCTGTTCCAGAAAGACCCGTTGTGTATGACAACCTTCACTACGCTTCACACCCTATCTCCTTCACTACGCTTCACACCGTATCTCCTGTTCCAGAAAGACCCGCTGTGTGTGACAACCTTCACTACGCTTCACACCCTATCTCCTTTTCCAGAAAGACCCGCTGTGTGTGTGACAACCTTCACTACGCTTCACACCCTATCTCCTGTTCCAGAAAGACCCGTTGTGTATGACAACCTTCACTACGCTTCACACCCTATCTCCTTCACTACGCTTCACACCGTATCTCCTGTTCCAGAAAGACCCGCTGTGTGTGACAACCTTCACTACGCT
>NC_134909.1:35000-70000 GCF_041734735.1 Babylonia areolata
TATCTGAAAGAACAATGTTTTGACAAAACTCTTTGTATGCATGCAACACTTGAATCCAGAATCTGTTTGAATTATCATGAACTGGTAAACAAGGGCCACACAGATCAAGATTCTGTATTTTGGGATATACTGCCTGTATGACAGTTTTCCATTTATGGTTTGATGTTTTAAGCTTGCGTAGCCAACTAAGTTTTAGACCTGTGATAAGTTTCTTAATATCAAATAATCCTAATCCCCCCATCTGTACATTTTTACAGCTATTTTTCTGTTAATGCGGTCTTGTTTTTTGTTCCAAATAAATTTGAAACATGTCATTTGAAGGTCGCTAATAAACTTATCAGGTGGTTTAGGTAGTAACATCCATAAGTGAATAATCTTTGATAGAATAAGGGATTTTAACACAACCACTCGTCCTAATGGAGTAATTAATCTTTTTATCCATATCTTAAACAGAATTTTAATTTCTGATAATTTGTCTTCATAGTTAATCTCTTCACAATCTGACAGATCTACTGTTAACCATATTCCAAGTATTTTGAATTTTGACGGGCTCCATTCCATTTTTAAACGAGGTAAATATCTGATGCTGCAATTTTTCCTGCTGCCTAACCATATTGCTTGAGTTTTTCCTGTATTCATAAATAAACCTGATTTCTTCCCAAAAGAGTCTATAGTTTCAATCATTTGTTAAAATGAAACGTGATCACCTTTGGTCATCATCTGTGTATTACCTGCAAACTGTGCTATTTTATGTTCTGTTCCATTAATTTATATTCCTTTGATCAACGGGTTCTCTCGTATCATTATTACAAGTATTTAGGCACATAACAAAAATAAATAAGGTGAGAGGGGATCTCCTTGGCGACATCCTCTTTCGATAGGAAACCATGTAGAAGCCTGTCCATTTACATTAACGGTTGATTTTATGTTTTTATAGAAGGTGTTGACCCAATTTCAAAAATCCGGTCCAAATCCAAAAGCTTTTAATACTTTCATTATAAATGACACATCAATAGAATCGAAAGCTTTTTCAAAATCAATACAGAGGAGTAAACCTGAAAATTTCTTACAGTTTAAATAGTGGATTATATCATAAATCAGCCTAATATTATCTCCTATGTATCTGTTTAGTATAAAACCTGACTGATATTCACTTATAAGAGAGGACTTTTAGTCTAGCTGCAATACAAGAAGAATCAATTGTGTAAACAATGTTCAACAGTGAAACTGGTCTCCAATTTTTCACAAATTCCCTTGGTTTACCACCTTTTGGTATGCATGTAATAATTCCTTCTGTTTGAGTCGACGACAGTTCACCCTTCCTGAAACCTTCATTTAAAGACCTAACCACCAATTTTCCCAACTTTTTCCAAAACATGTTAAAAAATTCCAGAAAAACCATCAGAGCCTGAACTTTTATCATTTTTCATCTTTTTAAGAGACTGAGTTGCTTCTCTATACAATATTTGTCCATCAAGGCTGTTTGATTCTATATAAGATAACTTTGGTATTTCCCTGACCATATCGGATATTTCACAGTTGTCGACAGTATGCTGTTTATACAGATTTTTGTAAAATGACTGACTTCATTCAGAATTTCATGAGGCTCGTACAACTCTTTTCCTTCTTTTGATATTAGTTTTTTCATACATTTACTAACAAAATGTCTCTTTTCCAGCCCATAATGCAAGGTCTAGAAACATAGAAAGAACGGCGGCCAACAGTCAATTGTTTGAATCTGGGTATGCGTAAACAGAGTGGATCCGAAGCCGATCGTAGTGAGCGAGATGGAGTGTAGAGGCGAAGGCAGCCGCAGAGATAGGAAGGGGCAGTTTTGTGAATACATCTATAACATAGAGTGCTGACCTTGTACTTTATTCGGTGTGAGACAGGGAGCCAGTGGAGATGTTACAAAAGAGGAGTGATGTGCTCAGACCTTTTCTTTCTGAGGACGAGTCGGGCAGCAGAGTTTTGTATGCGCTGAAGGGACTGAATGGATGAAGCAGGCAAACCAGACAATGGAAGAGAGTTAGCCTACAGTAGTCAAGGCGAGAGAGAATGAGAGAAACGACAAGTCTAGATGTTGCGTCAGTGGACAGATATTTCCGGAAGTAACTGATGCGCCGCAGTTGACAGTAACAGGATTGACATGTCTGGCTGATAAATTTTTGCATGGACCACTAGTGTATTGTCAAGGACAACACCGAGGTTCCTGACTGACCTGGAAAGAGGGATGGATGTACTGCCAAGTTTGATTGTGTCAATTGTGATGGAAGACAGTTTTTGTTTATTTCCTATTATCATTGCTTCAGTTTTGTCCGCGTTCAATTGTAACTTATTTCGAGTCATCTAGTTTTGAATGTCCAGGAAGCAGTTGGATGTTTCTTGCAAGAGCGACAGCAATTTTTCAAAGGTATCATTCTTCTGGAGTTGAGTGTCATCAGCATAAGAATGATGACTTGTATTATGGCGGTTGATAATTTCAGCGAGAGGAGCAGTGTACAGTGTGAAGAGCACCGGGCCTAAAACAGATCCCTGTGGGACTCCATGTTCGATTTTAACGGGTTCAGATTGGAAATGATCAACAATGACAGACTGGAATCGATCAGTGAGATAAGATTTGAACCAGTTTAGAACAGTGCCGTTGATACCAAATGTAAAATGAAGACGGGAAAGAAGGATTGAATGGTCTATCGTGTCAAAGGCGGCTGACAAGTCGAGAAGAGTGAGAAGGGAGTCGAACGTTATCAGTAGATTGTTCAGAATGTCGAGGAGAGTGGTTTTGGTGCTGTGGACAGCGCGATAGGCAGACTGAAATGGGTGGATGAGATTGTTGAAACAAAGGTGGTTGTTGAGCTGCTTGAGGACAGCTTTTTCAAGGAGTTTGGACATGAACGGAAGATTAGAAACTGGTCGATAGTTTTTCACAATGTTTGCGTCAAGGCTGGGTTTCTTCAGAAGACGCCGGACGATTGCAGTTTTGAAAGTGGATGGAAACGTTCCAGTGAGAAGGGATGAGTTGACAATATTGGTGATTGTGGGGAGAAGCTGTGAGACACACTGGGAAAAGACCGAGGCTGGTATAGGATCACGCTCACAGGATTTTATTGTCATTTCTTTTAGGATTTCATGAACTTCTGTTTCAGTCAATGGATTAAAGGAATAGAGAGGAGTGCCGCTGAATTGAGGATCAGGATGAGCAGGTTGGAAAGGCATTTGGTTTAAGATGGTACGAATATTTTGGACTTTGTCGAAAAAGAAAGAGAAGACATTGGGGTGTTCAGATAAAGTGTAGGCAGAAGGAAGAGGAGTCTTTTTTGCAGTTCCAAGAAAATCTGACATGACAGAGTAAAGAGATTTGGCGGATGTGGCATCGAGAACTTGAGAAGAAAAGAAGTTTGTCTTTGCTGATGAGATCATATGTTTGACTGACTTTATTTGTTTTTGGAATATTTCATTGTGGACTTGCAGTTTTGATAATCGCCATCGTCTTTCCAGTTGGCGACGTTTGCGTTTTGCAAGCCGAATGTCTGGTGTGTACCATGGGGCGGAGGGTCTATCAGGGAGCATGCGGGTAGTGGGGGGTGCATGTTCATCCAGTAGTTGAGAGAGGACAGTGTTGTAATGTGTGGATTCGTTGGTACGGGAAGAAAATTTGGAAAGGCGTTCAGCAGCTTGAGAAGAAAAAGTGTTAATGTTAATGGATTTCAGGTTGCGATGAGTAACAGATCTTTTGGTTCTGGTAGGTTTTGAAATATTAAGCAAGAATATAACAGCAGAATGGTAGGAAGAAAGTTTGTCAGTTACAGACACTGACGCAACCATGGCATCAGAGTCACGTGCGATGAGCCAGTCCAACGTATGGCCAGATCTGTGTGCTGGTTCTGTAACGAACTGAGAAAGCGAATGATTGGACAGAGATAGACATAGGTGTTTGACATCAGTGGAAGTCTGGTTGTCGAAATGAAAATTGAAATCTCCGAGGATAATAAGTTTGCCAGAACGAAGGTTGTAGTAATCAAGTAGTGTTCAGAACTCATTGTGAAACTGAGAAGACGTCAGGTTATTTTTACGACTAGGAGGAGGACGATAGAGACAACAGAAGATGATTGAGTGACCGGGAACACTGAGAGTGACTTCTGGCATTTCGAAGATATCATGTGGAAAGGCGTGGTTATTGGAGAAGGAGAGGGAAGACTCCAAGATATCTCTGTAGACGGTGGCGATTCCACCTCCACGAGACAACCGAGGAAGTGACATAGCTTTGTATCCAGGGGGGGTCAGTTGTTTAAGTTTGGGTTCGTGATCTTGTGACTTTAACCAGGTTTCGGTAAGAAATACGATATCAAAGTTATTTTCAAAACTAAAAGCAGAAATATAGTCAGTCTTTTGATCAGGGCAGACAGATTGAGCATTGAACAGACATGAAAGAGATCAGAGGTAAGGAGAGAGGAATCTAATGGTGAAGCAGGTGAGTCAGGCAGACAGACAGTGGAAGAAGAAGATGGTGACTGAGCAGTGGAGGACAATGGGAAGGAAGAAAAAGGTCGGGGAGTTGAGACAGGTGTGGCAGGAGTAGGAAGCGGAGCAGAGGCTATAACTGGCACGGGGGATACATTACAGTTCGGAATATTGTCATCAGAGGGGACAATGTTACAGGAAGTAAAAATGTTAGCAGGAACACTTATGTTGAGGTTGGAAGCAGCACAAACAGCGCCGCATAAAGTGGATCTGTCAACACACACAGGTGACACATCAGGGGTACTGTCAGTAGTGCTGACGTCACACACAGCGGGAACAACGTCAGAGGATATGCCAGACAGGTCAACAGATGTAATGGGAACCTTGATCAAATTAATACAGTTGACAGAAGAAGGTTTTGATTGGTAGGGGATTCTGTTGGGGGTCCGTACGGAAACGACAGTTTTGATGGGCTTTTGTTTTCTCTTTCCTGCTCGGCGAGTTCGTCTTCGCGGCAGGCAAGCGCCAATGCCTGTTCCTCGCAGGCGCACAACTAGGTCAGGGGTCAAAGGTACAGGTTCGATCGCAAACAGTTCAGCGTGTGAGTACAGAACAAAGGGAGGGCCGTTGCGCTCACCTTGACAGTTTCAGTTTCAGTAGCTCAAGGAGGCGTCACTGCGCTCGGACAAATCCATATACGCTGCACCACATCTGCTAAGCAGCAGCGTAACCCAACGCGCTTTGTCAGGCCTTGAGAAAAATAAAATAAAATAAAATAAAATGAAAAAAAAATTTAAATAATGAAAAAAAAGATAAGTAAATAAATAAAATAAATAAAAAATAAAAAAAAGACAACGATGATGATAAATAAGCAAATAAATATTTTTTTAAAAAAGAGAAAAAAAAAGCACACACATTCACACATACACACACACACATGCATAACAGATATGCACCAAACATGCAGTTTCACAGATATGAAAGCACAGTCAAATACACATAAACGTACATGAGCCCCAACACACACACACACACACACACACACACACACACACACACACGCACCCCCACCTTACCCTGCACCCACTGGCAATATTAACATTTTTACCCGTGCACTCTTCGGTGTCGAAGTCAGAAATCAAATCCACCCAAATGGGTATACCGGCTTGTGACGAAGTTGTGCACCATTTCTGGTTCGACATTCTTATATTATAATTAACATTTTTACCCGTGTGCAGTACAAACCATACGTGAGAAAGTCCAAAACGGGTGAAAATGTTAATTATATATATAAGTTTGTCGACTATAGTAGTGTAGAGTACACATACACTCGAAGTCTCTTTGTTTAGATGTTTTTAGTATTTATTTCAACATAGTGGAGTGCCATGCTGTCTGCCCGAATTACGACCGGCTGCTTCCGGTTCATCACGTGACCTCTAATTCTTAGTTAAAGGGAACTAACAATAATGGACATAATTCAATATGAGAACATTACATCCCTCCCAACATTGAATGAAAACTTTACATAATATATGATTTAAATTTAAATTGAATTGACTTAGAAAAAGAAAACAAGCTCCTGCTTTAACAACATTGAAACTTTGATCAAGAGAACTTTTATAAATGATAGGATTCAGTTATTTTAAACATGAAATGAATTATTACACTCAGTCCAAAAATAATATGAATCAACGTTTGAACTTGAAATTAAAATTAAAGAAAGGTTTATCTTTGGAAACAGTCTCCATAGCAATGTCAAAATGAAACGAAGCCTTCTTGGCATAGTCCAATAAATTCAGCATTGAGTCAAGTTCCATTGCTCATCAAACAAACCAACATAACCAAATACATGTACACAAATCTAGTGTCTACTGGTGCAAAGTATTATTTTGTTGAAGTGCATGATAATAACAGGAATCACCAGGTTCATTATTTTGTTTGCCTGTAATGCGTAATGATTATCAGCTTCTCCTCCACCTATTTGAATGAAAAGAGTGATCTAAATGATAAATTAAAAAAAATAATAATAATTGCGCGTACTCTATAACTCCACAGCTACACTGGAGTTATGGTCTAGGTAAACCGAGCCAGTAGGGCCTTTCTAGGGTTATACCTAGCTAACTACGCACCACAACGAAGAACACAGAATTTGATGACCAGGTAAATCCAATCTTATCAGCGGCCAGGTGTAGATGGGTACTGCTGATGGTAGTGATGCTGGAGCGATAGTCCATGACGGTTACTGATCCAGCACATAGTCCTGCAAGTGTTCTGGTTTGCGGACATTTCTACTGCTCCTGCGGAGTTGGGGTTGGGGTTGCGACTGGGGTTTGGGTTTCGGCTGCTTTGGACTGGGGAGTGACTGGGGAATATGTTTGGGATTTGACTGGGGCTTGGGGCTGGGATGTGGCACTAAATTCTCAGTCTGTATGGCCACGGGCGGGGAACTGGGAAGTCTGCGGGGTGGGATTTTGATGCGACTGCCGTTGCTGGTGATGATGTCCTCTGCGACGGCTGCTCTTGCGGCGATGACGTCGTCGCTGGGGATGTCCTCATCCTCGGTGAGGGCCTCGTCCTCCTGCATCGCGGGCTGCGTCGTGTCAGGAAGCCTCCAGAACATCGCAGCGTTGCGGGTCACTGTAGAGCCATCGGGTTTGAGGGCAGTGACCATAGAGCCCTTGCTCGCTGTGACAACGAGCGGCTTAGGACAGAAGGGAGTGGAGAACTTGTCCTGCTTGGCCTGACGAACCAGGACCTTATCTCCTGCGGAGATTCTGCTGGGCTTGGCGTGATGACGACGGTCAGCAGCAATCTTCATCCTTTTCTTGGCATCACCATCTCGCTGTCGTAGCTCTTTGTCGACTGGGCTGCTCGACGGTTCGTGCAGCTGTGGCATCTTGGTTCTCGGTTCTCGTCCAAACATCAGGTAGTACGGCGAGAAACAGGTAGTTGCGTGTGGTGTGCATCTGTACATGCGAAGAAACACATACATTTCCTGTTTCCAGTTCTTGTGTTGGATTTTGGCAGAACGAATTGACTTCAGAAGCGGTTTGTTGAACGTCTCTGCCTGCGAGTTTGATCTTGGCCACAAGGGTGTGATCTTGCGATGCTTGATGCCACACTGTGTCAGAAAGTTTTTCCATGTAGCGGATTGGAACTGTGGTCCATTGTCTGTTTTGATCACTTTTGGGAAACCGAACTCGGCAAAAATTTTGTCCACGACTTGAATGATGGAGTCAATGGTTGTCTTGCAAACGATTTCGACGACTGGATACCGGGAGTATTCGTCTTGGATTACCAGAAGGCTCTCGCCACTTGGTAATGGTCCGCAAAAGTCCATACTGAGATGCTGCCAGGGTCCTGGGGGGAGTTCAGACATGGCAAGTGGCTCCATGTTTCTCCTGTTGGTGTTTGCTTGGCATGGAATACATTCGCGAATGGCCTTCTCAGCTTTTGTAGTCATGTTTGGAAACCATACCTTTGAGCGTAGGAGTGCCTTGGTCTTGTTGATACCTTGGTGACCTTCATGAGCTAACTTGATGACTTTGTCTTGTAGCGCACTTGGAATGACCACTAGTGTTCCCTGGAGTAAGATGTCTTGCTCAGCATTGATGCTCAAACTGTCTTTGACGTTGCAGAATGCTCTGAATGTTTCCCCTGCATGTCTGGTGGGCATGTGTGCCATCGGCCTGTTCGGACCAACTCCATGATCTTCACCAGTGTGGGATCACCTGTGGTTGCTCTCCGGATGTCTTCTGTGGTGATGGCGACTGGGGTGTTCGTGTCGGTGACGAACTGTACGAATTCTTCCGCTGCTTTCTCCTCTCTGGATGAGACGGTGCCAGGGATTGGATGTCTTGAAAGGTAGTCTGCCGGATTGTCCTTGCCTGGCTTATACACGACCTCCATTTTGTAGGGTTGAAGTCGCATGGCCCATCTTTGAATTCTGGCGGGGGGTGACGGCTTGCTCCAGATGGTGGTTAGTGGTTTGTGATCGGTGACCACTGTGAAGCTGCTGCCACGAACGTAGATGTCAAAATGTTCACAGGCCCATACGATGGCTAGCGCTTCTCGCTCCGTTTGAGAGTAGCGCTGTTCTACTTCACTCAGGGCCCGGCTGGCGTAGCATACTGGCTTGTTTTCTTGAGAAAGAAGAGCGGCGATGCCCACAGGGCTGGCGTCCACCAGTATCTCAGTTTTCTTGCTGGTGTCGAAGTACACCAGGGTTGCCGACTCACACAGTGCTTGTTTCACGGCACACAGAGCTCTAGCTTCTTCCTCGCCCCAGCTCCACGGCACGTCTTGTCTGGTGAGACGACGGAGAGGCTCTGTGATGGTTGCAAAGTTCGGAATGAACCTAGCACTGTACTGCGCCATTCCAAGAAACGAACGAAGTTCGGAGCTGTTCTGAGGTTCTGCGGCGTCCTTGAGCGCGGCGACCTTTGCGGGGTCAGGTCTGAGTCCGTCGGCACTGAAGATGAATCCGTAGAACTCGATCTCCTTCTTTCTGAACTGGCATTTGGAACTGTTCACAGTCAGCCCAACTTGATGGAGAGTGGTGAGTAGCTTGTGCAGATTTCTATCATGTTCTTCAGCGTCTTTGCCAAAAACTATGATGTCATCACTGACGTTGCGACTACCTGCTACATCAGCTATCACAGTTTGTATGGTGTGTTGGAAGATCTCTGCGGCTGAATTTATGCCAAAACTGAGACGTTTGTAACGGTATAGTCCACAGTGTGTAGAGAACGTTGTGATTCCCCGGGATTCAGGTTTGAGTGTCAGTTGATGGTAGCCCGATCTCAAATCGATCTTGCTGAAAACTGTTGCGCCGTGTAAGTCGGTGACCAGCTCCTCGATCGTTGGTGTGACATGACGTGTCCTCATGATTGCCTTGTTTGCGTCTCTCATGTCTACGCAGAGTCGTATCTCGTCTGGTTTCTTTGGCTTCGGTACAGTCACTATTCTTGAAACCCATTCTGTCGATGAGTCTGACACTTTTTCTATGACATCCTCCTTTTCAAGTTTTTCAAGCTCTTTCTCTACTTGGCTCCTGAGATGGAATGGTACTCGCGAGTGTTTTCTAGCAACAGGGGGTACACTTTTGTCTACATGTATTGTCACTTCAACGTTTTTGAGGTTGCCTATGCCTTCAGTGATACCAGGATACTTGCTCAGAATGTCTTTCTGGATGAAGTTCATGTCAATTTGCAGGATCCCAAGCTCTTCTGACGTCTGTCGTCCTAGCAACGGCGGCTGAGAGCCCGGAATGACTAAGAACTCAGCTGTGACTGGTTGCTTTCCTGCGACTTGGATTTCTGCTTTCACCATTTTCTGGGCTGTTATTGGTGGTGATCCATAGGGGTATAGTGTACGCTTGCATTCCTCGAATTTGGCACCTCGTTGCTTCAGTTTTGCAGCTGCTGTAGAGTTGAGAATGTTGACCGACGCGCCACTGTCCACGATCATGTTAATGGGTTCATCCTCAATCAGTACTGTTACCTCATTGGGGATTGGCTCAACTGCGAAGACGTATTCATCCGAGTCCGATGATGGTTGTTGTTCCGAGTACAATGACTGTTGTTGTTGTTCCTCCACAAAGTGAAGTCGACCACGGTTTTTCCTTCCAGCTCGTCCTCTGTTTTGTCGCTGACCTCGTTGGCCTTCAGTTGTTTCTCGTTTCGGTTTGCGGCATTGGGCAGCAAAATGGCCTTTCATATTGCAATTCCAGCAAGTCACGTTTTGTGAACATCTACACTCAGAAGATTTATGTCCTGCACGTCCGCATCGGCCACACTTGATACTTGAGTGGGTACTCACACTGCTACTACTGTTACTGTTTGCACCTCTACTACCTCTGTAGTGGCTACTGTCAGTGTTTCTGTCAACTCTGCCTCTACCACTACTTTGTCTGACTGCAAACACGTTTTCTCTTTCACCTGCTATCAACTGGGACTGTTGTTCTGACAGTTCTTTGGAAGCGGCTAAGGACAGACATTTTTCCAGTGTCAAGTCTTTTTCTGCTAGTAGCCTAGTACGGAGTTTGTCAGAAGCACACTTGTCTATCACTTGGTCACGTATGAAGTCGGCTGTGCCATCGCCAAAGTCACAGTCCTTGGCTAGTTGACGAAGTCGGGTAACATACTGTGCTACACTTTCACTGTCACTCTGCTTTGCTTGACGAAACATGTGACGGAGGTACGGGAGATTCTTTGCCGGTTTGAAATAGTTCGTCAGTGCTTCTGCTGCCTGTTCATACTCTGGCGGTTGTGGGGCGAACGTGAAAAATATTTCTTGGGTTTCTGTACCTGCACAGTGAAGCAAAAGTTGTCTCTTCTGTCTTCCGTCAGTGTATCCTGAAGCGTCAGCAAAAAGTTCGAAGCTTCTAAGCCATCTTTCCCAACGCTGAAACACGCTAGCAACATCACCACGGACGGCACGGAGATGTTTGCAACAGTTCTGACTGCTGCTGCTGCATTTTGTTCGTTTTCTCCCATTGCGCGGTGTTCGGTTACTCACTCGTCGCCAAATGTAGAGTACACATACACTCGAAGTCTCTTTGTTTAGATGTTTTTAGTATTTATTTCAACATAGTGGAGTGCCATGCTGTCTGCCCGAATTACGACCGGCTGCTTCCGGTTCATCACGTGACCTCTAATTCTTAGTTAAAGGGAACTAACAATAATGGACATAATTCAATATGAGAACATTACAAGTAGAGGATTTTAAAACGAGCATGTCGAGATTAGAAAGGTGTCTAAAATACCCGTGCTTGTTACGTGCACCATCTCTTCTAGTTCGACATTCTTATATTATAATTAACATTTTTACCCGTCTGCTGTACAAACCATACGTGTTAAAGTCCAAAACGGGTGAAAATGTTAATTATATATATAAGTTTGTCGACTATAGTAGAGGATTTTAAAACGAACTTGTCGAGATTAGAAAGGTGTCTAAAAAGGGATGCTTTTTGGGGCATTCCATGCACCCAGCAAGGGGCTTGGAAAGAATGGGGGATACGTAAAGTGAAAGAAAAAATCGGACCCATGGGTCAGTTCGAAATCACCCGTCGGCAGTACAAAACATACGTGAAAAACTCCAAAACGGGTAAAAATGTTAATTATATATTATATATATATATATATATATATATATATAAGTTGGTCGACTATAGAAGAGGATTTTAAAATGAATTTGTCCACATTTGAAAGATGTCTAAAAATGGAGTGTTGCTCAGTCGGGGTATTGAGTTGTGCACTTCGAAACTGTAAACGGAATGAAGTGTGGTGTCCTTCGCGCGAGGCTGAAAACGACAGTGCACGACGACACAAGGGTTTGTGATTGTACTTACCGATGTTGTACATGAATCTACATGTTTTGCGCAGAGCCCCACACACTTTGACGGAATGAAATTGTCAGTGTACACCGTCGGCGCACCAAACCACGAAATGAAGTCAGGTGTCAGTGCCTACACACACAATCCCGGAACCATGAAGTTGTCAACCCTACACACATTATCACGGAATGAACTTGTGAGTGTACACTGGCACGCACAACATCATAAGTCACGGAATGAAGTCAGCCTGAGCCCCCGCGGCAACTATACGGACACACTGGCAAACACGGAATGAAGCTGTCACTGTACACTGACACACATGTTGAAGGAATGTTGATTGTACATGCACGACCTGTCCTGTCTGCCGAAGTGAATGTGCACGAAGGGGACGTAGGAAAGAGGTCGTTGTGCACAATCCTGAACTTGAAGTGAAGACGGAATGAACTGCACCGTGCCTCGCGGGAGGATGAATACCAGAGTGGAGGACCAGACAACTGATGGGTTCCGAACGTAACATGAACAACTGTGTGCGTACGGAAAGAATGGCCATCTGTGGAGCTAAATATGTTATGTCTCGTCCTCAGTTCTCCACGGAAAGTCAGGAGCACACTGACATGCAACACAGGACACAGCACACACGTATGCCGGTGACGCGTGCTGTCGAGGAAACAAGCTGTCTAACACACACCACGGACAATCACGGAATGAAGTTCTCAACACACACACACACACACACACACACACACACACGTGAAATCGCTGACTTGAACATTCACTGTCGGCCAAAGCATCACTGACGAGAAAGGGACGTGCAGCTGTCCAGTTAAGTTCAGCACGGACACTGACGCGGCCGTTAAAATGCACTTTCCTATTTCGGTATGTGACTTTTCTGCACAGCACGTTGTTAAGGAAGGTCAGTTCCACCAGCCCCGCTCACTTCTTAATGTGAAGTCCTCTGTGCAACGCATTTTAGCACTGCAATACAGGGAATGGTGTGCGGTTTCCACGTGTACCCGGTCAGTGCTGTCGGAACCGATACAGCAAGGACGTACAACGAAACAGGCCGAAAAGAACGGACCCACCACAGGAGACTGCCGTCACTCTTTTGACGTCGCATACACGTTGAGTGTTTCATGCAAGCTGTTTTATTATTTTCAGTCATGTTCATGTTAGGATCACAACCTGTTGTCTCGTCCCCCACTCTGTTTTCATCCTGTCGCGAAGCATGGTACAGTTCATTCCGTCTTCACTTTAAATAACCTGGCGATCGCGTACACTGACCGCTTTCGATCGAACTGCCTTATACGTCCCGTTCGCGCATGTCCGCTCCTGGAGATATGACAGCGACAAGCTTCCCGATTTCTTTACGAATTTTTCTATTTCAAGCCCATTGCTTGATGCATGGAACGCCCCACGAACTCGGACATACCGGCGTTTAGAATCGAGACAAGTTTCATTACGAGTACTGACACAAACTTGTGTATATATACACACTCCCGTCTTAATTGTTTTAATGTATGTTTTGTACCACAGACGGGTAAGTTCAAACTGACCCATGGGTCCGATTTTTTCTTTCACTTTGCGTATCCCCCATTCTTTCCAAGCCCCTTGCTAGGTGCCCCCAAAAGCATCCCTTTTTAGACACCTTTCTAATCTCGACAAGTTCGTTTTAAAATCCTCTACTATAGTCGACAAACTTATATATATAATTAACATTTTCACCCGTTTTGGACTTTCTCACGTATGTTTTGTACTGCACACGGGTAAAAATGTTAATTATAATATAAGAATGTCGAACCAGAGATGGTGCACAACTTTGTCACAAGCCGGTATACCCATTCGGGTGGATTTGATTTCTCACTTCATCATCGAAGAGTACACGGGTAAAAATGTTAATATTGCCCACCCACTCTACCCCCCTCCACACACTCATTTCTAGGCAACGTATCGCAGCTTCCACGGCACACACACACACACACACACACACACATACATACACACACAGGCACACTTACTTGTACAAGCACACACACATACGCCCATGTCCCCCACCCCCATCCCCACACACATATACACAAAGAGATATATATATATATATATATATATATATATATATATATATATATATATATATATGCACACCCGCACGTTCCAGTATTCCGTTGCTCCCACAGTGTAGGCATGCATACACACACATACCTCATCCTCCATCCCCCCTTTCATGCAAGACTTAGGGCCGCTCCCTCTCTCTACCTTTATCTCTTTGAGGCGATCGGTGGTGTGATGGCCTTGTACCTGTTCTTTTTGATATTCTTTGACTTTTCTGAGGAATTCCGATTTTCCTAGATGTAGGCCGCTCGTTGTTGTTGCGTTACCAGCAAGTCTGTCAGCTCGCTCATTTCCCTTAACACCTGCATGTCCCGGGCAGTATGACAATGTAAGTTTTTTAATCTGAAAGTGGCACATTGCCTTATGCCACTCTGGGCTTCCCATTCCATTTTCAGTTTTCTGTATGAGGTTCTAATCGACTCACCTTGACAAAAGCTGCCCACCTGTCCACAACCACTGAACGTTACGGTTTGCACGTGTACAGGCGTGTTGAAGGGAGAGATGAATGGCGGGCCGGTGCAGTTCCAAACAGACAGGAAAGCAGAAAAAGAAACCCAGAACACAGCCAGTCTGATGCAGATCGGGGCACACACATACATCCATTGTTGGAAGGGATCCATGATGAACCACTCTGCAGAATTTAATTACACTACACTGAATAGAACCAACACAATAAACAAAAATGTGAGAGCTGGAATCACTCAGCCTGTTAGGCGTGCGACCTTCACCCCATGTATTGCACTGAATGGTGATCAGGTGTTTCAGTGTGCATGGTCCATCAAAACAGAAAGTAGTGAGATGTCATCACCCATTTCTCACACAGGCTTCCCTATCCACCTGTCCTCTTTTCATCACTTGACAACGGGCCTGTGGTTCGAAACGTCGTATCCCACTAAACAAAGAGGATTCATCTACCGCCAAAAAGGGTTGTTTGTTTGTTTGTTTGTTTTTTGTTTGTTTGTTTGTTTTGGGTTTTTTTGTTTATAAACTTTAGTTTTTTGTTATGTTCAGAAAGTTACAGTTCATGCGTGGAACAGGTCATGTTTTCTCTTCACAACTGATTGTTGGGATTCGTTGAGAATTGCTGTGAGCCACTTAGCAGATGATGTTTTCGAAGATGCCACATTTGTTCACTTCACGTTGCGTCGATTTTATTAACACACAGGTCCTTCGATGAATTTTTGAGAGTCACACACACCACAGAATGAAACATCATCAATTAAAATATTCGACAGAAAGCCTGAACTTTTAATAAAAAATAACATTTTTCTAACTTTACGTCGGAAACCTGCCTAAATTCGAAGAATCGATGGGACCCAGCTAAAGTCGTAACTTACAGAGGGTAACCAGTAAAACCGTTGAAAACCGACTACATTCATACGCTGTTTTGATTCAGAAGGTTCAGGGGAGACGATGAATGGCTGTTCACTGCTTCTTTCTGAATATTACTCACAGACCGGAATTTCCACGTCTTCGTTGCTTTCAGCATGCAACTGAAATAGGGCAAAACAGTGCAGTATTTTTCTACATGGTTTTGACAGGAATGCATCTGAAAACATTGAAAATACTACAGTTCCAGGCTGTTTTGTGCAAAGATAATCACCGACAACAAAGATAAAACTTCAAAGATGCGATATCTAAAAAAAAAACAACAAAAAAACAAGAGCCGGATTGTCATGATTCTGACCCTGAGCACTGGTTCTCGTGCACAGCGAAGAATCGCTGGATGCGACTTTATCCGGCTTTTCGCGTCACATACTGCCCTGGTCCAAGACCTTCAGCTTGATCTACATGGTAAATGAGAAGAATGGCAGTGTACCTGGAACAGTTTGAGTGGTATGCCTGTTTTGAGGATTTCATTTTTCTGGGACACTGCACTGCTCTTGCTGGACTGCTGAGGGACTGACCAGAATGGAAACTCTGCACTGTGTTCCGTAAAGTTGTGAAAACCTGACTTTGTGACTCTTCCGCAAACGACAATAAAGTACCCCCCCCCCCCCCCCCCCCCCCCCAAGCCCCTCTCCCCCCAAAAAAACAAACAAACAAAAAAAAAAAAAAACACACAAAAAATAAATCAAACAAAACAACAACAAGAAAACAAAACAACAACCAAAAGAACAAAACCCACCCCAAAACAACAAACAAACAAAAACAAACCTTTTTGGCGCAAACTCCCTATGTAATGGGGTCTAAGTGCCGCACATGAAACACCACCTATACAATAGTGCATACCTCAGCACATCAAACAACACCTATATAATAGTGCATACCTCAGCACATGAAACAACACCTATATAATAGTGCATATCTCAGCACATCAAACAACACCTATATAATAGTGCATACCTCAGCACATCAAACAACACCTATATAATAGTGCATACCTCAGCACATCAAACAACACCTATTCAATAGTGCATACCTCAGCACATCAAACAACACCTATATAATAGTGCATACCTCAGCACATCAAACAACACCTATTCAATAGTGCATACCTCAGCACATCAAACAACACCTATATAATAGTGCATACCTCAGCACATCAAACAACACCTATTCAATAGTGCATACCTCAGCACATCAAACAACACCTATATAATAGTGCACAGTAAGATACCTCAGCACATCACACACCACCTATACAATAGTGCATAGTAAGATACCTCAGCACATCAAACAACACCTATACAATAGTGCATAGTAAGATACCTCAGCACACCACACACCACCTATACAATAGTGCACAGTAAGATACCTCAGCACACCACACACCACCTATTCAATAGTGCACAGTAAGATACCTCAGCACATCAAACAACACCTATACAATAGTGCACAGTAAGATACCTCAGCACACCACACACCACCTATACAATAGTGCACAGTAAGATACCTCAGCACATCAAACACCACCTATACAACAGTGCACAGTAAGATACCTCAGCACACCACACACCACCTATACAATAGTGCACAGTAAGATACCTCAGCACACCACACACCACCTATACAATAGTGCACAGTAAGATACCTCAGCACATCAAACACCACCTATACAACAGTGCACAGTAAGATACCTCAGCACACCACACACCACCTATACAATAGTGCACAGTAAGATACCTCAGCACACCACACACCACCTATACAATAGTGCACAGTAAGATACCTCAGCACACCACACACCACCTATTCAATAGTGCACAGTAAGATACCTCAGCACATCACACACCACCTATTCAATAGTGCATAGTAAGATACCTCAGCACATCACACAACACCTATACAATAGTGCATAGTAAGATACCTCAGCACATGAAACAACACCTATACAATAGTGCACAGTAAGATACCTCAGCACACCACACACCACCTATACAATAGTGCACAGTAAGATACCTCAGCACATCAAACAACACCTATACAATAGTGCATAGTAAGATACCTCAGCACATCAAACAACACCTATACAATAGTGCACAGTAAGATACCTCAGCACATCAAACAACACCTATACAATAGTGCATAGTAAGATACCTCAGCACATCAAACAACACCTATACAATAGTGCATAGTAAGATACCTCGGCACCCAACACACCACCTATACAATAGTGCACAGTAAGATACCTCAGCACATCAAACAACACCTATACAATAGTGCATAGTAAGATACCTCAGCACATGAAACAACACCTATACAATAGTGCATAGTAAGATACCTCAGCACATCAAACAACACCTATACAACAGTGCACAGTAAGATACCTCAGCACACCACACACCACCTATACAACAGTGCATAGTAAGATACCTCAGCACATGAAACAACACCTATACAATAGTGCATAGTAAGATACCTCAGCACATCAAACAACACCTATACAATAGTGCACAGTAAGATACCTCAGCACACCACACACCACCTATACAACAGTGCACAGTAAGATACCTCAGCACACCACACACCACCTATAAATAGTGGACAGTAAGATACCTCAGCACACCACACACCACCTATACAATAGTGCACAGTAAGATACCTCAGCATATCAAATACCACCTATACAATAGTGCATAGTAAGATACCTCAGCACACCACACACCACCTATACAATAGTGCACAGTAAGATACCTCAGCACACCACACACCACCTATACAATAGTGCATAGTAAGATACCTCAGCACATCAAACAACACCTATACAATAGTGCACAGTAAGATACCTCAGTACATCAAACAACACCTATACAATATTGCACAGTAAGATACCTCAGCACATCAAACAACACCTATACAATAGTGCACAGTAAGATACCGTAGCACATCAAACAACACCTATACAATAGTGCATAGTAAGATACCTCAGCACACCACACACCACCTATACAATAGTGCATAGTAAGATACCTCAGCACACCACACACCACCTATACAATAGTGCACAGTAAGATACCTCAGCACACCACACACCACCTATACAATAGTGCACAGTAAGATACCTCAGCACATCACACACCACCTATACAATAGTGCATAGTAAGATACCTCAGCACATCACACACCACCTATACAATCGTGCATAGTAAGATGCCTCAGCACACCACACACCACCTATACAATAGTGCATAGTAAGATACCTCAGCACATCACACACCACCTATACACCAGTGCACAGTAAGATACCTCAGCACACCACACACCACCTATACAACAGTGCACAGTAAGATACCTCAGCACACCACACACCACCTATACAATAGTGCACAGTAAGATACCTCAGCACACCACACACCACCTATACAATAGTGCACAGTAAGATACCTCAGCACACCACACACCACCTATTCAATAGTGCACAGTAAGATACCTCAGCACATCACACACCACCTATTCAATAGTGCATAGTAAGATACCTCAGCACATCACACAACACCTATACAATAGTGCATAGTAAGATACCTCAGCACATGAAACAACACCTATACAATAGTGCACAGTAAGATACCTCAGCACACCACACACCACCTATACAATAGTGCATAGTAAGATACCTCAGCACATCAAACAACACCTATACAATAGTGCATAGTAAGATACCTCGGCACACCACACAACACCTATACAATAGTGCATAGTAAGATACCTCAGCACATCACACACCACCTATTCAATAGTGCATAGTAAGATACCTCAGCACATCACACAACACCTATACAATAGTGCATAGTAAGATACCTCAGCACATGAAACAACACCTATACAATAGTGCACAGTAAGATACCTCAGCACACCACACACCACCTATACAATAGTGCATAGTAAGATACCTCAGCACATCAAACAACACCTATACAATAGTGCATAGTAAGATACCTCGGCACACCACACAACACCTATACAATAGTGCATAGTAAGATACCTCAGCACATCAAACAACACCTATACAATAGTGCATAGTAAGATACCTCAGCACATCAAACAACACCTATACAATAGTGCATAGTAAGATACCTCGGCACCCAACACACCACCTATACAATAGTGCACAGTAAGATACCTCAGCACATCAAACAACACCTATACAATAGTGCATAGTAAGATACCTCAGCACATCAAACAACACCTATATAACAGTGCACAGTAAGATACCTCAGCACACCACACACCACCTATACAATAGTGCATAGTAAGATACCTCAGCACATGAAACAACACCTATACAATAGTGGATAGTAAGATACCTCAGCACATCAAACAACACCTATACAATAGTGCACAGTAAGATACCTCAGCACACCACACACCACCTATACAACAGTGCACAGTAAGATACCTCAGCACACCACACACCACCTATAAATAGTGGACAGTAAGATACCTCAGCACACCACACACCACCTATACAATAGTGCACAGTAAGATACCTCAGCACACCACACACCACCTATACAATAGTGCATAGTAAGATACCTCAGCACATCAAACAACACCTATACAATAGTGCACAGTAAGATACCTCAGTACATCAAACAACACCTATACAATATTGCACAGTAAGATACCTCAGCACATCAAACAACACCTATACAATAGTGCACAGTAAGATACCGTAGCACATCAAACAACACCTATACAATAGTGCATAGTAAGATACCTCAGCACACCACACAGCACCTATACAATAGTGCACAGTAAGATACCTCAGCACACCACACACCACCTATACAATAGTGAATAGTAAGATACCTCAGCACACCACACACCACCTATACAATAGTGCATAGTAAGATACCTCAGCACACCACACACCACCTATACAATAGTGCACAGTAAGATACCTCAGCACACCACACACCACCTATACAATAGTGCACAATAAGATACCTCAGCACATCACACACCACCTATACAATAGTGCATAGTAAGATACCTCAGCACATCACACACCACCTATACAATCGTGCATAGTAAGATGCCTCAGCACAGCACACACCACCTATACAATAGTGCATAGTAAGATACCTCGGCACATCACACACCACCTATACACCAGTGCACAGTAAGATACCTCAGCACACCACACACCACCTATACAACAGTGCACAGTAAGATACCTCAGCACACCACACACCACCTATATAACAATGCACAGTAAGATACCTCAGCACATCACACACCACCTATACAATAGTGCATAGTAAGATACCTCAGCACACCACACACCACCTATACAATAGTGCATAGTAAGATACCTCAGCACACCACACACCACCTATACAATAGTGCACAGTAAGATACCTCAGCACACCACACACCACCTATACAACAGTGCACAGTAAGATACCTCAGCACACCACACACCACCTATACAATAGTGCACAGTAACATACCTCAGCACATCACACACCACCTATACAATAGTGCACAGTAAGATACTTCAGCACATCACACACCACCTATACAATAGTGCACAGTAAGATACCTCAGCACACTACACACCACCTATACAATAGTGCACAGTAAGATACCTCAGCACACCACACACCACCTATACAACAGTGCACAGTAAGATACCTCAGCACACCACACACCACCTATACAATAGTGCACAGTAAGATACCTCAGCACACCACACACCACCTATACAACAGTGCACAGTAAGATACCTCAGCACACCACACACCACCTATACAATAGTGCACAGTAAGATACCTCAGCACACCACACACCACCTATACAATAGTGCACAGTAAGATACCTCAGCACATCAAACACCACCTATACAACAGTGCACAGTAAGATACCTCAGCACACCACACACCACCTATACAATAGTGCACAGTAAGATACCTCAGCACACCACACACCACCTATACAATAGTGCACAGTAAGATACCTCAGCACACCACACACCACCTATTCAATAGTGCACAGTAAGATACCTCAGCACATCACACACCACCTATTCAATAGTGCATAGTAAGATACCTCAGCACATCACACAACACCTATACAATAGTGCATAGTAAGATACCTCAGCACATGAAACAACACCTATACAATAGTGCACAGTAAGATACCTCAGCACACCACACACCACCTATACAATAGTGCATAGTAAGATACCTCAGCACATCAAACAACACCTATACAATAGTGCATAGTAAGATACCTCGGCACACCACACAACACCTATACAATAGTGCATAGTAAGATACCTCAACACATGAAACAACACCTATACAATAGTGCATAGTAAGATACCTCAGCACACCACACACCACCTATACAATAGAGCACAGTAAGATACCTCAGCACATCAAACACCACCTATACAATAGTGCACAGTAAGATACCTCAGCACATCAAACAACACCTATACAATAGTGCATAGTAAGATACCTCAGCACACCACACACCACCTATACAATAGTGCACAGTAAGATACCTCAGCACACCACACATCACCTATACAACAGTGCACAGTAAGATACCTCAGGACACCACACACCACCTATACAACAGTGCACAGTAAGATACCTCAGCACACCACACACCACCTATATAACAATGCACAGTAAGATACCTCAGCACATCAAACACCACCTATACAATAGTGCACAGTAAGATATCTCAGCACATCAAACACCACCTATACAAGAGTGCATAGTAAGATACCTCAGCACACCACACACCACCTATACAATAGTGCACAGTAAGATACCTCAGGACACAACACACCACCTATACAATAGTGCATAGTAAGATACCTCAGGACATGAAACAACACCTATACAATAGTGCACAGTAAGATACCTCAGCACACCACACACCACCTATACAATAGTGCATAGTAAGATACCTCAGCACACCACACACCACCAATACAATAGTGCACAGTAAGATACCTCAGCACACCACACACCACCTATACAATAGTGCACAGTAAGATACCTCAGCACACCACACACCACCTATACAATAGTGCACAGTAAGATACCTCAGCACACCACACAACACATATACAATAGTGCACAGTAAGATACCTCAGCACATCAAACAACACCTATACAATAGTGCACAGTAAGATACCTCAGCACACCACAGACCACCTATACAACAGTGCACAGTAAGATAACTCAGCACACCACACACCACCTATACAATAGTGCACAGTAAGATACCACAGCACATCAAACAACGCCTATACAATAGTGCACAGTAAGATACCTCAGCACACCACACACCACCTATACAACAGTGCACAGTAAGATAACTCAGCACACCACACACCACCTATACAATAGTGCACAGTAAGATACCTCAGCACACCACACACCACCTATACAACAGTGCACAGTAAGATACCTCAGCACACCACACACCACCTATACAACAGTGCACAGTAAGATACCTCAGCACACCACACACCACCTATACAACAGTGCACAGTAAGATAACACAGCACACCACACACCACCTATACAATAGTGCATAGTAAGATACCTCAACACATGAAACAACACCTATACAATAGTGCATAGTAAGATACCTCAGCACATCAAACAACACCTATACAATAGTGCATAGTAAGATACCTCAGCACACCACACACCACCTATACAATAGAGCACAGTAAGATACCTCAGCACATCAAACACCACCTATACAATAGTGCACAGTAAGATACCTCAGCACATCAAACAACACCTATACAATAGTGCATAGTAAGATACCTCAGCACACCACACACCACCTATACAATAGTGCACAGTAAGATACCTCAGCACACCACACATCACCTATACAACAGTGCACAGTAAGATACCTCAGCACACCACACACCACCTATACAACAGTGCACAGTAAGATACCTCAGCACACCACACACCACCTATATAACAATGCACAGTAAGATACCTCAGCACATCAAACACCACCTATACAATAGTGCAGAGTAAGATACCTCAGCACACCACACACCACCTATACAACAGTGCACAGTAAGATACCTCAGCACACCACACACCACCTATACAACAGTGCACAGTAAGATACCTCAGCACACCACACACCACCTATATAACAATGCACAGTAAGATACCTCAGCACATCAAACACCACCTATACAATAGTGCACAGTAAGATACCTCAGCACATCAAACAACACCTATACAACAGTGCACAGTAAGATACCTCAGCACACCACACACCACCTATACAATAGTGCACAGTAAGATACCTCAGCACACCACACACCACCTATACAATAGTGCACAGTAAGATACCTCAGCACACCACACAACACATATACAATAGTGCACAGTAAGATACCTCAGCACATCAAACAACACCTATACAATAGTGCAGAGTAAGATACCTCAGCACACCACACACCACCTATACAACAGTGCACAGTAAGATACCTCAGCACACCACACACCACCTATACAACAGTGCACAGTAAGATACCTCAGCACACCACACACCACCTATATAACAATGCACAGTAAGATACCTCAGCACATCAAACACCACCTATACAATAGTGCACAGTAAGATACCTCAGCACATCAAACAACACCTATACAACAGTGCACAGTAAGATACCTCAGCACACCACACACCACCTATACAACAGTGCACAGTAAGATACCTCAGCACACCACACACCACCTATATAACAATGCACAGTAAGATACCTCAGCACATCAAACACCACCTATACAATAGTGCACAGTAAGATACCTCAGCACACCACACACCACCTATTCAATAGTGCACAGTAAGATACCTCAGCACACCACACACCACCTATACAATAGTGCACAGTAAGATACCTCAGCACACCACACACCACCTATGCAATAGTGCACAGTAAGATACCTCAGCACATCAAACACCACCTATACAATAGTGCATATTAAGATACCTCAGCACACCACACACCACCTATACAATAGTGCACAGTAAGATACCTCAGCACACCACACACCACCTATACAATAGTGCATAGTAAGATACCTCAGCACATGAAACAACACCTATACAATAGTGCACAGTAAGATACCTCAGCACACCACACACCACCTATACAATAGTGCATAGTAAGATACCTCAGCACACCACACACCACCTATACAATAGTGCACAGTAAGATACCTCAGCACACCACACACCACCTATACAATAGTGCACAGTAAGATACCTCAGCACACCACACACCACCTATACAATAGTGCACAGTAAGATACCTCAGCACACCACACAACACATATACAATAGTGCACAGTAAGATACCTCAGCACATCAAACAACACCTATACAATAGTGCACAGTAAGATACCTCAGCACACCACAGACCACCTATACAACAGTGCACAGTAAGATAACTCAGCACACCACACACCACCTATACAATAGTGCACAGTAAGATACCACAGCACATCAAACAACGCCTATACAATAGTGCACAGTAAGATACCTCAGCACACCACACACCACCTATACAAGAGTGCACAGTAAGATAACTCAGCACACCACACACCACCTATACAATAGTGCACAGTAAGATACCACAGCACATCAAACAACGCCTATACAATAGTGCACAGTAAGATACCTCAGCACACCACACACCACCTATACAACAGTGCACAGTAAGATAACTCAGCACACCACACACCACCTATACAATAGTGCACAGTAAGATACCTCAGCACACCACACACCACCTATACAACAGTGCACAGTAAGATACCTCAGCACACCACACACCACCTATACAACAGTGCACAGTAAGATACCTCAGCACACCACACACCACCTATACAACAGTGCACAGTAAGATAACACAGCACACCACACACCACCTATACAATAGTGCATAGTAAGATACCTCAACACATGAAACAACACCTATACAATAGTGCATAGTAAGATACCTCAGCACATCAAACAACACCTATACAATAGTGCATAGTAAGATACCTCAGCACACCACACACCACCTATACAATAGAGCACAGTAAGATACCTCAGCACATCAAACACCACCTATACAATAGTGCACAGTAAGATACCTCAGCACATCAAACAACACCTATACAATAGTGCATAGTAAGATACCTCAGCACACCACACACCACCTATACAATAGTGCACAGTAAGATACCTCAGCACACCACACATCACCTATACAACAGTGCACAGTAAGATACCTCAGCACACCACACACCACCTATACAACAGTGCACAGTAAGATACCTCAGCACACCACACACCACCTATATAACAATGCACAGTAAGATACCTCAGCACATCAAACACCACCTATACAATAGTGCAGAGTAAGATACCTCAGCACACCACACACCACCTATACAACAGTGCACAGTAAGATACCTCAGCACACCACACACCACCTATACAACAGTGCACAGTAAGATACCTCAGCACACCACACACCACCTATATAACAATGCACAGTAAGATACCTCAGCACATCAAACACCACCTATACAATAGTGCACAGTAAGATACCTCAGCACATCAAACAACACCTATACAACAGTGCACAGTAAGATACCTCAGCACACCACACACCACCTATACAATAGTGCACAGTAAGATACCTCAGCACACCACACACCACCTATACAATAGTGCACAGTAAGATACCTCAGCACACCACACAACACATATACAATAGTGCACAGTAAGATACCTCAGCACATCAAACAACACCTATACAATAGTGCAGAGTAAGATACCTCAGCACACCACACACCACCTATACAACAGTGCACAGTAAGATACCTCAGCACACCACACACCACCTATACAACAGTGCACAGTAAGATACCTCAGCACACCACACACCACCTATATAACAATGCACAGTAAGATACCTCAGCACATCAAACACCACCTATACAATAGTGCACAGTAAGATACCTCAGCACATCAAACAACACCTATACAACAGTGCACAGTAAGATACCTCAGCACACCACACACCACCTATACAACAGTGCACAGTAAGATACCTCAGCACACCACACACCACCTATATAACAATGCACAGTAAGATACCTCAGCACATCAAACACCACCTATACAATAGTGCACAGTAAGATACCTCAGCACACCACACACCACCTATTCAATAGTGCACAGTAAGATACCTCAGCACACCACACACCACCTATACAATAGTGCACAGTAAGATACCTCAGCACACCACACACCACCTATGCAATAGTGCACAGTAAGATACCTCAGCACATCAAACACCACCTATACAATAGTGCATATTAAGATACCTCAGCACACCACACACCACCTATACAATAGTGCACAGTAAGATACCTCAGCACACCACACACCACCTATACAATAGTGCATAGTAAGATACCTCAGCACATGAAACAACACCTATACAATAGTGCACAGTAAGATACCTCAGCACACCACACACCACCTATACAATAGTGCATAGTAAGATACCTCAGCACACCACACACCACCTATACAATAGTGCACAGTAAGATACCTCAGCACACCACACACCACCTATACAATAGTGCACAGTAAGATACCTCAGCACACCACACACCACCTATACAATAGTGCACAGTAAGATACCTCAGCACACCACACAACACATATACAATAGTGCACAGTAAGATACCTCAGCACATCAAACAACACCTATACAATAGTGCACAGTAAGATACCTCAGCACACCACAGACCACCTATACAACAGTGCACAGTAAGATAACTCAGCACACCACACACCACCTATACAATAGTGCACAGTAAGATACCACAGCACATCAAACAACGCCTATACAATAGTGCACAGTAAGATACCTCAGCACACCACACACCACCTATACAAGAGTGCACAGTAAGATAACTCAGCACACCACACACCACCTATACAATAGTGCACAGTAAGATACCTCAGCACACCACACACCACCTATACAACAGTGCACAGTAAGATACCTCAGCACACCACACACCACCTATACAATAGTGCATAGTAAGATGCCTCAGCACACCACACACCACCTATACAATAGTACACAGTAAGATACCTCAGCACACCACACACCACCTATACAATAGTGCACAGTAAGATACCTCAGCACACCACACACCACCTATACAATAGTGCACAGTAAGATACCTCAGCACACCACACACCACCTATACAATAGTGCACAGTAAGATACCTCAGCACACGACACACCACCTATACAACAGTGCACAGTAAGATACCTCAGCACACCACACACCACCTATACAACAGTGCACAGTAAGATAACACAGCACACCACACACCACCTATACAATAGTGCATAGTAAGATACCTCAACACATGAAACAACACCTATACAATAGTGCATAGTAAGATACCTCAGCACATCAAACAACACCTATACAATAGTGCATAGTAAGATACCTCAGCACACCACACACCACCTATACAATAGAGCACAGTAAGATACCTCAGCACATCAAACACCACCTATACAATAGTGCACAGTAAGATACCTCAGCACATCAAACAACACCTATACAATAGTGCATAGTAAGATACCTCAGCACACCACACACCACCTATACAATAGTGCACAGTAAGATACCTCAGCACACCACACATCACCTATACAACAGTGCACAGTAAGATACCTCAGCACACCACACACCACCTATACAACAGTGCACAGTAAGATACCTCAGCACACCACACACCAGCTATATAACAATGCACAGTAAGATACCTCAGCACATCAAACACCACCTGTACAATAGTGCAGAGTAAGATTCCTCAGCACACCACACACCACCTATACAACAGTGCACAGTAAGATACCTCAGGACACCACACACCACCTATACAACAGTGCACAGTAAGATACCTCAGCACACCACACACCACCTATATAACAATGCACAGTAAGATACCTCAGCACATCAAACACCACCTATACAATAGTGCACAGTAAGATACCTCAGCACATCAAACAACACCTATACAACAGTGCACAGTAAGATACCTCAGCACACCACACACCACCTATACAACAGTGCACAGTAAGATACCTCAGCACACCACACACCACCTATATAACAATGCACAGAAAGATACCTCAGCACATCAAACACCACCTATACATTAGTGCACAGTAAGATACCTCAGCACACCACACACCACCTATTCAATAGTGCACAGTAAGATACCTCAGCATACCACACACCACCTATACAATAGCGCACAGTAAGATACCTCAGCACATCAAATACCACCTATACAATAGTGCATAGTAAGATACCTCAGCACACCACACACCACCTATACAATAGTGCACAGTAAGATACCTCAGCACACCACACACCACCTATACAATAGTGCATAGTAAGATACCTCAGCACATGAAACAACACCTATACAATAGTGCACAGTAAGATACCTCAGCACACCACACACCACCTATACAATAGTGCATAGTAAGATACCTCAGCACACCACACACCACCTATACAATAGTGTACAGTAAGATACCTCAGCACACCACACACCACCTATACAATAGTGCACAGTAAGATACCTCAGCACACCACACACCACCTATACAATAGTGCACAGTAAGATACCTCAGCACACCACACAACACATATACAATAGTGCACAGTAAGATACCTCAGCACATCAAACAACACCTATACAATAGTGCACAGTAAGATACCTCAGCACACCACAGACCACCTATACAACAGTGCACAGTAAGATAACTCAGCACACCACACACCACCTATACAATAGTGCACAGTAAGATACCACAGCACATCAAACAACGCCTATACAATAGTGCACAGTAAGATACCTCAGCACACCACACACCACCTATACAACAGTGCACAGTAAGATAACTCAGCACACCACACACCACCTATACAATAGTGCACAGTAAGATACCTCAGCACACCACACACCACCTATACAACAGTGCACAGTAAGATACCTCAGCACACCACACACCACCTATACAATAGTGCACAGTAAGATACCTCAGCACACCACACAACACCTATACAATAGTGCACAGTAAGATACCTCAGCACACCACACACCACCTATACAATAGTGCATAGTAAGATGCCTCAGCACACCACACACCACCTATACAACAGTGCACAGTAAGATACCTCAGCACACCACACACCACCTATACAATAGTGCATAGTAAGATGCCTCAGCACACCACACACCACCTATACAATAGTACACAGTAAGATACCTCAGCACACCACACACCACCTATACAATAGTGCACAGTAAGATACCTCAGCACACCACACACCACCTATACAATAGTGCACAGTAAGATACCTCAGCACACCACACACCACCTATACAATAGTGCACAGTAAGATACCTCAGCACACGACACACCACCTATACAACAGTGCACAGTAAGATACCTCAGCACACCACACACCACCTATACAACAGTGCACAGTAAGATAACACAGCACACCACACACCACCTATACAATAGTGGATAGTAAGATACCTCAACACATGAAACAACACCTATACAATAGCGCATAGTAAGATACCTCAGCACATCAAACAACACCTATACAATAGTGCATAGTAAGATACCTCAGCACACCACACACCACCTATACAATAGAGCACAGTAAGATACCTCAGCACATCAAACACCACCTATACAATAGTGCAGAGTAAGATTCCTCAGCACACCACACACCACCTATACAACAGTGCACAGTAAGATACCTCAGGACACCACACACCACCTATACAACAGTGCACAGTAAGATACCTCAGCACACCACACACCACCTATATAACAATGCACAGTAAGATACCTCAGCACATCAAACACCACCTATACAATAGTGCACAGTAAGATACCTCAGCACATCAAACAACACCTATACAACAGTGCACAGTAAGATACCTCAGCACACCACACACCACCTATACAACAGTGCACAGTAAGATACCTCAGCACACCACACACCACCTATATAACAATGCACAGAAAGATACCTCAGCACATCAAACACCACCTATACAATAGTGCACAGTAAGATACCTCAGCACACCACACACCACCTATTCAATAGTGCACAGTAAGATACCTCAGCACACCACACACCACCTATACAATAGCGCACAGTAAGATACCTCAGCACACCACACACCACCTATGCAATAGTGCACAGTAAGATACCTCAGCACATCAAATACCACCTATACAATAGTGCATAGTAAGATACCTCAGCACACCACACACCACCTATACAATAGTGCACAGTAAGATACCTCAGCACACCACACACCACCTATACAATAGTGCATAGTAAGATACCTCAGCACATGAAACAACACCTATACAATAGTGCACAGTAAGATACCTCAGCACACCACACACCACCTATACAATAGTGCATAGTAAGATACCTCAGCACACCACACACCACCTATACAATAGTGTACAGTAAGATACCTCAGCACACCACACACCACCTATACAATAGTGCACAGTAAGATACCTCAGCACACCACACACCACCTATACAATAGTGCACAGTAAGATACCTCAGCACACCACACAACACATATACAATAGTGCACAGTAAGATACCTCAGCACATCAAACAACACCTATACAATAGTGCACAGTAAGATACCTCAGCACACCACAGACCACCTATACAACAGTGCACAGTAAGATAACTCAGCACACCACACACCACCTATACAATAGTGCACAGTAAGATACCACAGCACATCAAACAACGCCTATACAATAGTGCACAGTAAGATACCTCAGCACACCACACACCACCTATACAACAGTGCACAGTAAGATAACTCAGCACACCACACACCACCTATACAATAGTGCACAGTAAGATACCTCAGCACACCACACACCACCTATACAACAGTGCACAGTAAGATACCTCAGCACACCACACACCACCTATACAATAGTGCACAGTAAGATACCTCAGCACACCACACAACACCTATACAATAGTGCACAGTAAGATACCTCAGCACACCACACACCACCTATACAATAGTGCATAGTAAGATGCCTCAGCACACCACACACCACCTATACAATAGTACACAGTAAGATACCTCAGCACACCACACACCACCTATACAATAGTGCACAGTAAGATACCTCAGCACACCACACACCACCTATACAATAGTGCACAGTAAGATACCTCAGCACACCACACACCACCTATACAATAGTGCACAGTAAGATACCTCAGTACACCACACAACACCTATACAATAGTGCATAGTAAGATACCTCAGCACACCACACACCACCTATACAATAGTGCACAGTAAGATACCTCAGCACACCACACAACACCTATACAACAGTGCGTAGTAAGATACCTCAGCACATCACACACCACCTATACAATAGTGCATAGTAAGATACCTCAGCACATCAAACACCACCTATACAACAGTGCACAGTAAGATACCTCAGCACACCACACACCACCTATACAACAGTGCACAGTAAGATACCTCAGCACACCACACACCACCTATACAACAGTGCACAGTAAGATGCCTCAGCACACCACACACCACCTATACAATAGTGCACAGTAAGATACCTCAGCACACCACACACCACCTATACAATAGTGCACAGTAAGATACCTCAGCACATCAAACAACACCTATACAATAGTGCACAGTAAGATACCTCAGCACACCACACACCACCTATACAATAGTGCACAGTAAGATACCTCAGCACACCACACACCACCTATACAATAGTGCACAGTAAGATACCTCAGCACACCACACACCACCTATACAATAGTGCACAGTAAGATACCTCAGCACACCACACACCACCTATACAATAGTGCACAGTAAGATACCTCAGCACACCACACACCACCTATACAATAGTGCACAGTAAGATACCTCAGCACACCACACACCACCTATACAATAGTGCACAGTAAGATACCTCAGCACACCACACACCACCTATACAATAGTGCACAGTAAGATACCTCAGCACACCACACACCACCTGTACAATGAAGAGGTTCGGGGGACTGGAAGGAGCGGAGAGAACGGGACCAGTGACGGGGGGTGGGGGGGGGTGAATGTTTTCTTCTGTGTCAGTTCCCTCAATCCAGGATTGGATGCTGTGGTCTGTGGTAGTCAGTATAGTCCACGTTGGGTGGATGCTATGATACACTTTTTTTGCCATCTCTTGGTCACTTCTCGCAACGTAGTTTTGACCCCTGTAACAACAGGTGCGTGAGTGTGTGTTTCTGCTGACCTGTTTCTGGAAAGTGGCTAAAGCCAGCTACACAGAAAGTAGGCGCAATGCGTATTTCAGTTAATGTTAATCACTATTACTACTATAATGTATGGGATAGATATAATGTGGCAGTCATTAAGAAACAGTCTGCTGAAAGACTAAAGACGGTGAATCAGTGGGTTGCTCTGGTGACTGTTATTGGTTTTTGGTGTTAGCAAGGGGGGGAAAAAAGCTTGTCACGTAGTCTCAAACCCCAGAGTGGAGACCGCCACCACGTCCCTCCAACGGCAGTCACCCATGAAACCGCCGACACTGAGCACCATGACATGACTCACCCCGTCATGGACTCACCCCAAGTGCGGAAGCGGAGGAGTATGGAAACTGAGTTCATCATGAGAGCAGGGTATGAAAGACCACATAATTTGGGTCTTTTTATATTGATGATGAAGGAGGATGAAGATGACAATGATGATGGTGATGACGATGACGATGCGGCTGTGGAAGTCCATTTAGGTTTTGGGACTATGTAACAAGGCTGTACTCTACGATTTCTGTCATAATGGTATCCCTGTGTCAACCAGGCCTGAGACATACAGACGCGGTGTTGGTCGGGAAATTAGAGCAACACACACAAAGACGCCTCCGTGAAGTGGATGATAGTGGACTGTGTGGTCCCAGTCTTCTCACTTCAGCCCATAGCACACTCACCTCTGGCCACAGGCCAAAAAACACACCTCCGCTGGGATTTCACTCCGCGTCCGCCCAGCGGTCAGTCTGCGACGCTAACCACTTCACCACGGCGGCTGGTACATGGACCTCCATTGCATCATCATCATCATCATCATCATCATCATCATCTCCTTCTCCATCATCAATGAAATAAAAATAAAAATAAAAAGGTCCCAGACTATGTGGCCTTTCATGCCCTGCTTTCATGGTGAACTCAGTTTGGATAACCGTCGACTTCCATGCTTGGGGTGAGTCCTGTCAGTGTCGGCAGATCCATTCGGGGTGAGTCCTGTCAGTGTCGGCAGATCCATTTGGGGTGAGTCCTGTCAGTGTCGGCAGATCCATTCGGGGTGAGTCCTGTCAGTGTCGGCAGATCCATTTGGGGTGAGTCCTGTCAGTGTCGGCAGATCCATTCGGGGTGAGTCCTGTCAGTGTCGGCAGATCCATTCGGGGTGAGTCCTGTCAGTGTCGGCAGATCCATTTGGGGTGAGTCCTGTCAGTGTCGGCAGATCCATTTGGGGTGAGTCCTGTCAGTGTCGGCAGATCCATTCGGGGTGAGTCCTGTCAGTGTCGGCAGATCCATTCGGGGTGAGTCCTGTCAGTGTCGGCAGATCCATTCGGGGTGAGTCCTGTCAGTGTCGGCAGATCCATTCGGGGTGAGTCCTGTCAGTGTCGGCAGATCCATTTGGGGTGAGGGTGGGGATAGAGTGGGCGGAGGGGGCTGTTGTTGGAGGGACGTGGTGACGATCTCTACTCTGGTGGAGACGCTCACTCTGTCTGGCTCCACGACTTGGCCATTGTTGTCGTCAGCAGGAACATCAGTAGGTGCTGTACATCAAACCAGAACAGGCACTACTGAACACTGAATCGGCAGCAGTGCATTGTCTCCTCTGGTGAGTGGCCTCCTGGCGACCTGAGATCAACAGATCCCTGTGGACTGCCGACGCTGGTAATGTGACGGACAAACCCGGGTGTGGTCATGTACGTATGTTTTGATATCATCGTTACAGAACAGAGGTTCTGCATTAATAATTATAGCAGTTACGACATTTTGTAATGTGTTCGTGGTACAAAATATCGCAATTATGACATTTTGAACCGGTGTGCGTGGTACACAATGTCTTATCGTTACAATTTGTCACATTTGTGACATTTTGCTCCACATTGTCGTATGTTCATGTCAACTGCGGTACAATTTGTCACCTATTAATAGACCGTTCTCTGTCGGCTCTGACTTGTCAGTTGTCTAAGGTACAGGTGAGAAGGTTAGTAAATAATGACCACTACCACACAGGCACATAACCATGGTCTAGTGGTTAGGATGTCGCCCAGAGAGTGGAAACTCCTGAGTTTGATCCCAAGCTGAGAAAAAAAGAAAAAAAAAGAAAAAAATTTGATGACTTTAAAACTTGTATACTAGCACATGCCAGTGATCACTTTGTTGTAGATTTGCAGATTTTGACAATTTGACAGCTTATCTAA
>NC_134909.1:72500-112500 GCF_041734735.1 Babylonia areolata
AAGTGTTGTGGGGCGCGGGTTCGAACCTGCTGAGGACCAGGAAAAGAAGGAAAGAAAAAAAAAAGGCGGCAATACAAGGGCATCCAGGAGTCACCTGGGTGAGGCCCTTCCCCCTTAGAGTGTAAAGAGTTAAGGGCCGAAACACCTGACTGAGGGGGGCTTCTTCTCTGAAGACCTTGTACTGTCCAGCTCTCTAGAATTTTTTGTATCACTATGGTAACATGTACAGCACCGGCATAATGTTTCAACATCATTTGCATTCAGCTGCTGGTATGCTGGGGGTACATTGTTGTGAGTTCTTCAAAGTATGAACATTGAATGAAGAAATTGTATTATTTCTGTAGCATATCCCCTCCCTCTCTCTCTCTCAAAAATAACCCGTCCCCCTTTTGCCATTCGTCCATTGCAGGTAATGACAACAAAGTGTCAGAGTGTCAGCTCTCTCTCTCTCTCTCTCTGTCTCTCTCTCTCTCCCTGTCTCAGTCTCTCTGTCTCTGTCTCTCTCTCTGACGTTAAAGTAAGCAATTCATATTTAGGAATGGTATTGTCAACAACATTAAGCTCATCCTATTCGTGTGAAGAATTTTGCAAAAAAGCAAAGAAAGGTGCCATTGAAATACTGGGGAAAAAAGCTAAATAAAAAAAAATAATAATAAAAGAGCTCCATTTATTGTTTTATATTTAGACACACAGTTTGGACCGACGTTTACAAATTTATGGAGCCGAAATATGGAGACTGAATGCATATTCACAAATGGAGAAAGTGCAAACCTATGCAGCTGAGTGGTTGGTTTTTTTTGTTGTTTTTTTGTTCTCTCCAGATTATGTGCTTATTCATGCATACAATACAGTGTGATGTGGGGAACTGGGCCAGTATCCTGGGTATGTAACAGCATTTGTGAAATGATATAAGGAGGAAGGCGGCAGAATGTGCTTATTCATGCATACAATACAGTGTGATGTGGGGAACTGGGCCAGTATCCTGTGTATGTAACAGCATTTGTGAAATGATATAAGGAGGAAGGCGGCAGAATGGTGAAGACGCTCCTCTGCCAATTCAGAGTTCGTGAGTTCGAATCCCACTCTCGCCCTTTCTCCCAAGTTTGACTGGAAAATCAAACTGAGAAACACGCATATTGCGCACTAAAAAAGAACCCAAGGCAACAAGAGTGTTGTCCTCTGGCAAAATTATGTAGAAGAAATCCACGCTGACAGGTACACAAACTCAAGGCCCAAGCGTGTTGGGTTATACTGCTGGTCAGGCATCTAGCGAGCAAATATAGTGTAGCGTATATGGATTTGTCCGAATGCAGTAACGCCTCCTTGCTAAACTGAAACTAAAAACTAAAACTGTGGAATGTATCAGATATTGGTTTAAATTACTGAAGCCTCCACAATTACATTATGATAAGATGTTACAACTGAACTAGGTGAGCAAGACGGGTCTTTATTGTGAACAAATGTTTTGTCTGAGTGTGGTTTTGGAACTGTGTGGACTTCTCAGGAAATGGGAAATGGATAACAATTTATTACAGAACTTGAGTATATATGTAGCCGGTTGGACAGGGTTCTCTCACCACGTCAGCACCAGTTTTCGTCAAGGCTTTATTGAGGACAAGACGGGGAACATATCGGGACTTGGGTAAAGGGAACAGGAGAGCGGGGGGTTAAAGGGCAAGGGACTGTCCTCGTGAAAGGAGGGAAATAAGTAAGTAAATGATGATTACCCTGTGGACAAAACAACAAAGTCCTCGTAAGCAAGCGCACAGTAATTTCTATCTACGTTCATTCACTCACTCACTCCAAACATCACTTTACCAAATATTTCACATGAATCTACAATTGTTACAAACGTGTGATAAGACTAAACTATTCCATTAATTGAAATGAGCAATTGCTTCCGGATTCGAAATTGTCTAATTTCTTAAAGATATTTATATAAATCCTAGAAACTTCAAAACGTAAGTTGAGGTTACATTTCAGTTAAGATTAACTCGGTTATTCGAAATGATTGCAAATCCGTTCAAATGCATAACATCTAAACTCAAAGTAAACTGATAGAATAATATCAATAAGGAAATACAAATAGCATTTACATTTTGGTATCAATTTCTCAATGCTAGAAATGCTTACTGTGAAGTATGATATATTTCGCTCACCCTATCAGGTTGACAGAGGCCCGCACACACACTGTTGTTGCCTGTTCTCTTTTTTAAAGCTAACTGAGAACTGATGATATTGGTTCTACAAGGAAAGGGTAGGAGAACTCACTTCGTAAAAACATATCAAGATGCAGCACATCCACACTACATGATTATTATTTTGCACGTGAAGTTATGATGCTAAAGCTAACACGGGTCATAAACATGCACTCTCTCTCTCTCTCTCTCTCTCTCTCTTTCTGCGGGGCAAAGAGAACAGTTTCACCCTGTTACATATAATTACTTATTTCATAAACAGGATTGTCGTTCGGGTATGGAAGGCAGCGAAAAATATAGCTTTTTTTTCCCTTCATGTAAAAGTAAGTTTCAAACTGGACAAACATTCCTGTAGTTATCATAGATTAGAATTTGGAAGATTTCGACTTCTGACATATTCAACATTTGAACTCCTTTTGGACAGTGTATTAATTGCTATATTCGGCAGCATTGTCAAGAGGCCTTTATAACCAGGAAAGTGACTGTGTTTACTGGGTCCCCAAAAGCTCATATGTACCATCAACATCTCACTCCAGCCCGCACATGGCAGCCGTGAAGGATGCAGCAACAGGAAGTCCGGGGCCGTGACTGTGTCCGTGCTGTGTCATGATAGTAGCCAGGGAGACGGAGGGATGAAGTGAGATGTTATAGATATATCTTGCCGTGTTTCGGGTCACGTAAACTTCGGACTTTCCCCAGCAAACAATCGTTTCTCAGGAAGCAGCTGTTTCAACACAGCTGGTTGCGAAACCAGCATTATAAACAGGCACACTCCGTCCCCCATCTCTCTCTCTCTCTCTCTCTCTCTCTCTCTGCACTCGTGGAGCTAACTGTAGCTCTTGTAGCCATTTCGCAAGTTCTCATGAACACATATAACAGATTCACACGAGTCTCAGTTACAACATAAGTGGCTGTCAAGGCTTTCATAATCCACCACCAGAAACTATTGCTTTTCAGTTGTGAACTCTTTAATCGTGTCAAGTTATTCTCATGGTGTGAGAGGGTGTTTTACTGTGCATGCATTCGTCTCTGTGCCGTGTGTGTGTGTGTGTGTGTGTGTGTGTGTGCATGCGTTCTGAATCATAACATGTCTCCCTGTGGTGGTTCGTCCGTCGGGATCGACGAGGACCATCTAGTCATCCTGGGGGTGGGTGGGTTGGGCTCTGTGGGTGTGCAGAGGACTGGTCAGGCCAATCCATGCTCGGAAGGTTCTGACGCAGTGTGGACAGGGGATGGTGGCGGGTGTCAGGGACTTGCTGGCACTGCTTTTCCTGGCCTGTCTGCGTTGCTCTGCTGCAGCGATTCTGTTGGCCTCACAGGATTTGGCGCCTTTGTGGACAGCTGAACGCCACTTTGGTCTGTCCATTGCATTCAGCTCCCACGTGTCGTGGCTAATGTTGAAGGCTTTCAGAGAAGCTTTCAGAGTGTCTTTGAAGCGCTTCTTTTGGCCCCCATGGGAGCGCTTGCCATGTTGGAGTTCGCCGTACAGCAGTTTCTTGGGGAGTCAGTGGTCTGGCATGCGAACTACATGGCCTGCCCAGCGCAGCTGGGCCTGCATCAAGATGGTGTAGATGCTGGGCAAGTTTGCACGAGTGAGCACCTGTGTGTCAAGGATCTTCTCTTGCCACTTTATGCCGAGAAGTTTTCTGAGGCTGGTGGTGTGGAAGTGGTTCAACTTTTCTGGCGTTGCGTTTGTAGACCGTCCATGATTCACATCCATAGAGCAGTGTGGTGAGAACTATGGCCTTGTATACTTTGAGCTTCGTCTCCAGGGTGATGCCTCTCCTGTTCCAAACGTTCTTATGGAGTCTGCCGAAGGCAGCACTGGCTTTGACGAGTCTGGCATTCACCTCGTCGTCGATGACAACTGTGCGAGACAGTGTACTGCCCAGGTATGTGAACTTGTCCACCGCGTTCAGTCGTTGCCCATTGATGAAGATGTTTGGTTCAATGTAAGGCTTTCCTGGAGCTGGCTGGTGCATCACCTCAGTCTTTTTTCTGCTGACTGTGAAGCCAAAGTTGTCACAGGCAGCAGAGAACTTGTCGACACTGTGTTGCATGTCAGCTTCGGAGGCAGCGTTGAGAGCGCAGTCATCAGCAAACAGGAAGTCGTTGACAGTGTCTGTCCTCACCTTGGTTTTTGCTTGAAGCCTCCTGAGGTTGAAGAGTGAGCCATCTGTGCGGTACCTGATGCCAATGCCTACGTCACCGTCTCTGAAGGCATCTGTCAGCATGGCTGAAAACATGAGACTGAACAGGGTAGGGGCAAGAACACACCCTTGCTTGACTCAATTGGAGACAGGGAATGGTTCTGAAGTCTCTCCATTGTCTTGGACTCGGGCCAGCATCCCATCGTGTATTTGCCGTATGATGGTGATGAACTTTCTGGGACACCCGTACTTCGCCATGATTCTCCAAAGGCCATCTCTGCTAACAGTATCGAAGGCCTTGGTCAGATCGACATAGGTGGAGTAAAGGTCGGCGTTCTGTTCTTGACACTTCTCCTGGAGCTGCCTGGCAGCAAACACCATGTCGATAGTCCCGCGTTCTTTCCGGAAGCCACACTGGCTCTCTGCTAGGAGACCTTGCTCAAGGTGCGCTATGAGACGGTTGAGTAGCACTCTGGCCAGAGTCTTGCCTGCGACGGATAGCAGGGATATTCCACGATGGTTGTCACAGGCCTGACGATTTCCTTTGCGCTTGTACAAGTGTATGATGGAAGCGTCTTTGAAGTCCTGTGAAACTGCCTCATGCTGCCAGATGAGCTGGAACAGCTGATGAAGCTTCTCAGTCAGCGCCATGCCACCTTCTTTGTAGACCTCAGCTGGAATGGAGTCTGAGCCAGGGGCTTTGCCATTGGATAGCAGACGGATAGCTTTCTGGGTCTCCTCCAAAGTTGGAATGGCATCCAACGACTCACTGACTGGCACCTGGGGGAGTCAGTTGATGGCTTCATCATTGATGGTGGGGGGGCGGTTCAGTACGCTGTCAAAGTGTTCAGCCCATCTCTCAAGGATCCCGTCCTTGTCAGTGATTAGAGTAGAACCATCAGCACTGAGGAGTGGAGCAGATCCGGAGGTGGTGGGACCGTAGACTTCTTTCAGGCTGTTATAGAAGTTCTTCATGTCGTTCCTGTCTGCAAAGCCCTGGATCTCATCAGCTTTGTTGCTCAACCAGGAATCCTGCATCTGCCGCAGCTTCAGCTGGATGGTGCTGTGTGCACTCTTCAGTATGTCTTTCTTTGACTGTGACTTGGGATCTTCAATGTGGGCTCTGTAGGCTTGGCGTTTGTCTTCTAGCAGCTGCTTGATCTCAGTGCAGTTCTCATCAAACCAGTCTTTGTGCTTCCTGACAGAAGGCCCCAGGCACTCCATGGCAGTGTTGTACACCGTCTCATGCAGTGCGCCCCATGCTGCCTCCACATTCTGGTTGTCCAGCACGGTGGACTCAAGGCGTTCCTCCAGGGTGTCAGCAAAGCTCTGCTTGATGTTGCCTAGCTCCAGCTTGTTGACATTCAGGCGTTTGAGTGCTTTCATGCCCTGAGGCCGTCTCTTGGGCTGGATGTGGAGGTTGAGCTTGGAGACGATAAGGCGGTGGTCTGTCCAGCACTTGGCACCGCACATGGCCCTCGTGACTCGTACGTCCTGCCTGTCCCTCTTCCTGACGATGACAAAGTCGATGAGATGCCAATGCCCAGAGCGAGGATGCATCCATGACGTCCTCTTACGGGTAGGGAGGCAGAAGATGGTGTTTGTGATAAGAAGGTCGTGCTCGGCACATGTCTGGAGAAGTAGTTGGCCATTACTGTTAGTTACCAACCCCATGCTTCCCAATCACACCTTCCCAGGAGGTGCTGTCACAACCAACTCTCGCGTTAAAGTCACCAAGAATGATGAGCTTGTCTGCGTTGGGAACAGTGGTGATGACGGCGTTGGCAGGTCCTCGTAGAACTTGTCCTTGATCTCATCTGGGTTGGTCATGGTGGGCGCGTAGGCGCTGACAATGGTGGTAAACTTCTTCCCGTTGCATATTGGGAGTTTCATCGTCATCAGGCGATCGTTCACTCCTTTCGGGGGGCCAGCCAGCTTGCCAACGAGGGTTGTCTTCACTGCAAAGCCAGCTCCAGCCTCACGTCTCTCTTCAGGTCCGCGACCACTCCAAAAGAAGGTGTAGCCTGCGCCTCGCTCACAGAGTTCGCCTTCTTCTGCCAGTCTGGTCTCACTTATGGCTGCGATGTCGATGTTGTACCTGGCTAATTCAGTCGCAATGAGTGCTGTGCGTCTCTGTGGTCTGTCAGAGTCGCCTCTGTCCAGAAGCGTACGCACGTTCCATGTGGCAATGGTCACATGCATGTGAAGTCTGGATCCGGCAGAATCTGCGGAAGAAACCTATCGGTTCAACGGAGAGGAAGGTGGTTACAGCAACGCACTGTGGAGTGCAGACAGCAAGATGAGACACCGAAAGGACATCTTGATCATCCACTGCATCCGTGCTCATCCTCCAGTCATCTCGACTTAGTCTTGCCACTGGAAATTTCATCACCCCCAAGTCCTGTGGCGACAGGCAAGCGACGAAACGACAGGTGTGGGTACACTGGCAGTCGCAGCCGCAGACCTGCACACAGACGGCTCAGGCCATAGGGTCGTTCTCCATCGACAGGAGCAGCGATGGAGCTCGGCAGCCGTCTGAGCAGCCCTCTTTAGGGATGCACTGCTCACCTCTCTGGCATGAGGAAGGGGCTAGAAAAGGTGCCCTAAAAATTGCCTGCTCCATATCACCCTGGCCAGCATACTGCGGCTGGCGGGGACCCTACATCAGCGGTCGAAACAAAGAGAAAGAAAAGAAAAAAACAAGGATCGTTCCTCTCACCACTGGTGCTTGGAACATAAGGACTCTCCTGGACAGAGATAACGCGGACAGACCCCAAAGGAGAACGGCACTAGTTGCATCCGAACTCGCCAGATATAACATCGACATCGCACCCTTGAGTGAGACTCGGCTTGCAGGCGAAGGCAAGCTCTGTGAACGGGGATCTGGTTATACATGTACCTTCTTCTGGAGTGGATGAGGAAGTGAGCGACGTGAGGCTGGCGTTGGTTTTGCAGTAAAAACAGCACTTGTCAACAAGCTAGCTGGAATCGCAAAGGGAGTCAACGATAGGCTTATGACCATGAAACTCCCACTGGCATCTGGCCAGAAGCACCTCACCATTGTCAGTGCCTACGCCCCAACCATGACCAACCCGGATGAAGTGAAGGCGAAGTTCTACGAGGACCTTCACTCTGTCATTGCTGCAATCCCGAAAGCAGACAAGCTCATCATTCTTGGGGACTTCAATGCTAGAGTTGGCTCTGACTACATCTCCTGGGATGGAGTGATTGGAAAGCACGGCGTGGGCCACTGCAACCCAAATGGATTGCTTTTGCTTCAGACCTGCTGAACGAACGAACTGCTGACAACCAACACAGTTTTCTGCCTCCCTACCCGTAACAGGACGTCATGGATGCACCCTCGCTCAAAGCATTGGCATCTCATCGATTACGTCATCGTCAGGAAAAGGGATAGGCAAGATGTACGTGTGACAAAGACCATGTGCGGCGCCGAGTGTTGGACAGACCATCGCCTTGTAGTCTCGAAGCTGAATATTCGAATCCAACCCAAGAGACGCCCCCAAAGCCAGAAGGCTCCAAAACGGCTCAACATCGCTAAGCTGAAAAACATCACCATCAAACAGACCTTTGTGGAGCTGCTGGAAGATCGTCTGGAATCCGTCTCTCTGGACAACCAGAATGTGGAGTTTGACTGGAGGACCCTGCGGGAGCTGATCTATAGTACAGCTTCAGAGACCCTGGGACCCATGACCAGAAAGCACAAAAATTGGTTTGATGAAAACTGTGATGAAATCAAGCAGCTTCTGTATAAGAAACGCCGTCTGCATCAAGCCTACCTGAGCAACCCAAAGTCCACATCAAAAAAGGATGCATACAATGCCATCCACAGGACTGTTCAGCAAAAGTTACGTCAGATGCAGGATAAGTGGCTGAGTGACAAAGCTGATGAGATCCAGGGATATGCTGACAGGCACTATATGAAGAGGTTCTATGATGCCTTAAAAGAAGTCTACGGCCCCACATCCTCAGGATCATCACCCCTCCTCAGCGCAGATGGGAATACCTTGATCACCGAGGAGAAAATTCTCGAACGCTGGGCTGAGCACTTCAACAGTGTCCTAAATCGCCCTTCCTCCATAAATGATGAAGCCATAGACCGTCTCCCACAAGTCCCCATCAACGAAGCACTGGACGATCCGCCAACACTTCTTGAGACCCAGAAAGCAATCCACCTGCTATCCAGTGGCAAAGCACCTGGCTCAGACTCCATACCAGCAGAGGTCTACAAGGATGGAGGCACTGTGCTGACTGAGAAGCTCCATCAGCTGTACTCACTCATGTGGAAAGAAGAGACGATCCCCCAGGATTTCAAAGATGCGTTTATCATTCACTTGTACAAGCGAAAGGGGAACCGGCAAGCCTGTGATAACCATTGGGGCATTTCTTTGCTCTCCATCACAGGCAAGATACTTGCCAGGATCCTACTAAATCGCCTCACAGCACACCTTGACCAAGGTCATTTGCCTGAGAGCCAATGTGGATTCTGGAAAGAGCGCGGAACCACCGACATGGTGTTTGCTGCAAGGCAGCTGCAAGAGAAATGTCAGGAGCAAAATGCTGATCTGTTCTCCACCTATGTCGACCTCACTAAGGCCTTCGACACTGTGAGTAGAGAGGGACTGTGGAAAATCATGGCCAAGTACGGATGCCCTCGGAAATTTATTTCCTTGGTCAGCCAATTCCATGAAGGCATGCAGGCTCGAGTCCAGGACAATGGCGAAACATCTGCTCCTTTTCCTGTCACAAATGGTGTCAAGCAAGGCTGTGTCCTGGCGCCAACACTGTTCAGCCTCATGTTCTCTGCAATGCTTACTGATGCCTTCAGAGATGGCGATGTTGGAATCAGCCTAAAGTACCGAACAGATGGCAAGCTGTTTAACCTCAGAAGGCTTCAAGCAAAAACGAAGGTCATGACAAACATCATCAGAGACTTTTTGTTTACTGATGATTGTGCCCTCAATGCTGGATCTGAAGCTGACATGCAACTCAGCGTTGACAAGTTTGCCACTGCCAGCAGGAACTTCGGCCTTACCATCAGCACGAGGAAAACTGAAGTTCTCCATCAGCCAGCCCCAGGGAAACCCCATGTTGAGCCCAACATCACAGTCAATGGTCAGAGACTCAGTGCGGTAGAGCGGTTCACATACCTTGGCAGCACACTGTCACGAAATGCGACCATCGACGATGAAGTGAACGTCAGGATTGCAAGAGCAAGCGCAACCTTTGGCAGACTCTATGCAAATGTCTGGAACAGAAGAGGCATTGGTCTTGAGACCAAGCTAAAGGTCTACAGAGCAGTAGTTCTCCCCACACTACTGTACGCCTGCGAAACGTGGACAGTGTACCAACGACATATCCAAGAAGCTGAACCACTTCCACACAACATGTCTCAGGAAGCTACTGAACATCAAGTGGCAAGACAGGACCCCAGACATGGAGGTGCTTGCAAAAGTCACCCTTCCCAGCATCTTCACCATCCTGATGCAGTCCCAGCTTCGCTGGGCTGGACACGTGGCGCGCATGCCAGACCATCGGCTGCCCAAAAAGCTCTTCTATGGCAAGCTGCAACAAGGGAAGAGATCACACGGAGGGCAGAAGAAGCACTTCAGAGATACTCTGAAAGTCTCTCTGAAAGCGTTTGATATCAACCCTGACTCCTGGGAGGAATCTGCAGTGGACCGTTAGAAATGGCGCGCTGCTGTGCACAAAGGCGCCAAGTTGTGCGAGGCCAACAGGACTGCTGCAGCTGTTCAGAAGAGGCAGGCCAGGAAGTCACGGGCAAACAAGCTCCCTGACAATGATATGCCTGTCTTTGTCTGCCCCAACTGTCAGCGAACATTTCGTGCGCAGATTGGACTATTCAGCCATCTGCGCATTCACAGATAGATTCATGAGCATCCCCCCCACCCCACCACCACCCTCCCCCCATCCCCCAGCTGGATGACAACGATGGTCATCATCGATCTCGATGGACACACACCACACCACCACCAGGATAAATATGCTGTTGCATAAATTTGTGGGGATTTGTAGTGTGCCTGTCTGGCACTTTCTTTGTCGTGCTGGCTGTTATTCTAAGTCTGCTGGCATCATACCACAGTCTAGACAAACTTTGTTCTTTTGTGTCGCCGTCCAAAACGGAAATGCTGGCCTGGTCCATGTCCACGTACTTCTCATAGAACCCTAAGCACTTTGCACACATGTTTTCCGTGTGCCCAGCTTCATGAGCAGAGGGTGTATGCTCAATCACACACGATTCAGTCTCAGAGGGCACACAATTTGATGTTGGTGCAGTCATGCACTTCCTGATAAGGGAGTTTTCCGTGTAAAACAGACCTTCCACACATGAACTAGTAGAATAAGGGAGTTTTCCGTGTAAAACAGACCTTCCACAGAGGAACTAGTAGAATAAGGGAGTTTTCCGTGTAAAACAGACCTTCCACAGAGGAACTAGCAGAATAAGGGAGTTTTCTGTGTAAAACAGACCTTCCACAGAGGAACTAGCAGAATAAGGGAGTTTTCCGTGTAAAACAGACCTTCCACAGAGGAACTAGTAGAATAAGGGAGTTTTCCGTGTAAAACAGACCTTCCACAGAGGAACTAGTAGAATAAGGGAGTTTTCCCTGTAAAACAGACCTTCCACAGAGGAACTAGTAGAATAAGGGAGTTTTCCCTGTAAAACAGACCTTCCACAGAGGAACTAGCAGAATAAGGGAGTTTTCCCTGTAAAACAGACCTTCCACAGAGGAACAAGTAGAATAAGGGAGTTTTCCCTGTAAAACAGACCTTCCACAGAGGAACTAGTAGAATAAGGGAGTTTTCCCTGTAAAACAGACCTTCCACAGAGGAACTAGTAGAATAAGGGAGTTTTCCCTGTAAAACAGACCTTCCACGGAGGATCTAGTAGAATAAGGGAGTTTTCCCTGTAAAACAGACCTTCCACAGAGGAACTAGTAGAATAAGGGAGTTTTCCGTGTAAAACAGACCTTCCACAGCAGAGGAACTAGTAGAATAAGGGAGTTTTCCGTGTAAAACAGACCTTCCACAGAGGAACTAGTAGAATAAGGGAGTTTTCCATGTAAAACAGACCTTCCACAGAGGAACAAGTAGAATAAGGGAGTTTTCCCTGTAAAACAGACCTTCCACAGAGGAACTAGTAGAATAAGGGAGTTTTCCCTGTAAAACAGACCTTCCACAGGGGAGGAACTAGTAGAATAAGGGAGTTTTCCCTGTAAAACAGACCTTCCACAGCAGAGGAACTAGTAGAATAAGGGAGTTTTCCCTGTAAAACAGACCTTCCACAGAGGAACTAGTAGAATAAGGGAGTTTTCCGTGTAAAACAGACCTTCCACAGAGGAACTAGTAGAATAAGGGAGTTTTCCGTGTAAAACAGACCTTCCACAGGGGAGGAACTAGTAGAATAAGGGAGTTTTCCGTGTAAAACAGACCTTCCACAGAGGAACTAGTAGAATAAGGGAGTTTTCCGTGTAAAACAGACCTTCCACAGGGGAGGAACTAGTAGAATAAGGGAGTTTTCCGTGTAAAACAGACCTTCCACAGAGGAACTAGTAGAATAAGGGAGTTTTCCGTGTAAAACAGACCTTCCACAGGGGAGGAACAAGTAGAATAAGGGAGTTTTCCGTGTAAAACAGACCTTCCACAGCGGAGGAACTAGTCGTCTTTCTCAGTTCCTCAGCAGTCAGGCATTGCTGAGGTTTCCAGCTGAACGGAACTTCGGCGCTCTTGTTTGCCACATCTATTATCCTGTTTATGACATGGCAAAAACATGCTGACACTGGCAGTATCATCACATTCCCATGCATCTGCACAACAACTTTGATCATAATTCGTTCAGTGGTTTCGCCACGGACCGACCGACATCTTCTCTGCACGGCGTAAAACTTGGGCTCATTTTGTTTACTCTTATCAGTTCCATATAACCGTAACAGCCATTTACTCTTGCACAGCAGCTTAGTTTATATCAAAAGAGTGTACTGAACATAGGCAAAGTGCCTAAGTAAAATAATTTTTGCATTCTGATGAATGCATACTGCCCCCCCCCCCCCCCCCCCCCCTAAACAAAAAGTAAATTAAAAAAAGAAGTGACAAAAAAAGAAGAAAAAAAAAGAACTTCCAAAAACTCTGTTCTAATCGCTCATTGGCTGTTGCTAGGCATTGCTGACATATCCTAAATGAAAGGGAAAATGTGATTGGTCGGCTGTCAAAGCTTACTATTACAGGCGCCCTTCTTGAAAACCAGTGCTCTCACGGGCGTGACATTGCGACCCTGGTTGCCGTAAAGCGAGTTTTCGATGCTGCGCTGTTGTGACCCTGGCAGCCAGAAGGTTAATATAGCCATATAAAAAAAAGGTGGGAAGCGAGACTGAATGGTAATTTAAGTCATAAATAAATTCATGAAAAATCCATTTACTGTGGACGGTAATAAATAAATATATAAAAAGTGTTTACCATCGCTTCTGTAGACAGTGTCTGGCTCGTGTCGTTTGAAGTTCACAGTGGCAATCCGTTTGGGCTGTAAAGTGTCGATTCTTCTGTGTCCCTCGGTTCCACTGCTGCTGCTTATCAGTGGAGGAGGCCCCAGTCATATTGGTCCCAACAGCATATTCTGCCTGCACACAGTGAATAAAATGCTTACCAAAACAGTCATCAAAATCTAAATTAAAATGCAATCATTAATGTGTCAGTGTCAGCTTCAAATTTAGAGCATAGCATAGCTTACCAAATGAATCTGTCGACTAAAACCCTTTTGTCTTTGTTCAAACAGAACGCACTAGTGCGTTTAAATTACATTGATTTATCCAGAAACCTAATTTTTCCTGACAAAACTCATCCTTTAGAAGTCTTTGATGACACTGAAGTTTTTAAAAAAGTTCAGATTCACTCGACAAGCCATTCTGGATTTGACAGACTCAGTCAGTAGGCTAATGAACTGCACTTCCATTATCGAAGGCGTGGCTTGCTCACTCCTGTTTTGCAAGTCTGCCTTGCATTACACTGCTATCATAATATGCTACCGGGACTTTCCAGGATGTTGTTGGTGAAATGATGTATCGACCTGTCAACAGTGTTCAGTTATCAAATTACACACATTTCTGACTGTACACTGTTCATAGTTTGAACTATTCCTTGCTTTCTTAACCAACATTTAGGCGAGCATGTGTGTGTGTGTGTGTGTAAATGAAATGAAATTATGGTGCTTAGAGCCTTGACGACCATTAAGGACATCTCAAGGCTATCGCCGCGTTAATAACTACCACAAGGATAAAAAAAAAATAAAAATAAAAACCAATTAAAACGAGTCACCACTTCAAACTTTCCACTCCAAAGTTTAAAAAAAAAAAAACTTCCATAGTTTAAAACCTTCAAATCTGGTTAAAAATGTTCTTCTTTTAAGAAGTCCATCAGCGCCCACGGAGGGACATCACGAAACAAGGTCTTCAAAGAAACCGCTGTGTAATGTCTGTGTCTAACGTCATGCAGATCCCAACAGTCAAGGAGCACGTGTTTCACGGTGAGAGGCTCATCACAGGGAATACATCGAGGGGCCTCTTCCCCCTTCAACAAGTAAGAATGAGTAAAAAAAAAGTGTGCCCCGTACGCAGTCTGCACAGCACAGACTCCTCCTTTCTGTTCTTCACCCCCGAAGGGAGGGTCACTTTTAGGTCCGGACGGATCTGGAAGAGCTTGTTGTCCATCTGGGTGTTCCACTCCTCTTGCCAAAGATCCTTAACGTAAGTGTTCACCTTCCGCTTCATGTCTGTGTATGGTACAAAGGATCTGGATAATTCCTTCTTTATAGCGTTCCTGGCCAGCAGGTCTGCCCTTTCTGTGTGTGTGTGGTCTGGGTGTGTGTGTGGTCTGGGTGTGTGTGTGTGTGTGTGTGTACATGTGAGGTGTGTGTGAGGAAGGGAGGGTGTGGAGGGGGGATGTGGCACTGATTTGTGTCCAGAAATATTTTTTGTATTTTCCTTTATGCTTATGTGTCATCATGTTTTATTCAATTATTGTGTATTATTTTACCCTGATTAGATGCAATGATTATTATATATTGGTATTAGTTCAGTATTTTACTGGAAATGTGTGCGTGTGTGTGTGTGTGCGTGTGTGTGTGTCTGTCTGTATGTATGTATGTGTGTGTGTGTATATATATATATATATATATATATATATATATATACACACATACATACATACACACACACACACACACACACACACACACACACACACACACATACACACACACACACACACACACACACACACACACACACACACACGAAAACGCGACGTCTTTATTTCCATTATGTTTTAAACAAGATGTATACACAATTTCGCACAAAAATCATCAAGTGAAAAGTGACAAATTTCGGCCTACTGCCGGCTTTCTCGCAGCCTTTGTTAGCGGGTGCCGGTACCTACTTTTAAGGATTTTGTTTTCACCAGGATTGGAGAAAATATTGCTGTCTTCAATGACAATGATTTTCATGTCGGAAGTGTCTGAAATTTTTAGACCAGACCAGGCTAAGGTGAACTTTCCACACAAATGTACAGTTGCCAACAACACATGTGTGGCCACATTAGCCAGAAGATGGGAGTATTTTCACACACACACACATACACACACACACACGCGCGCGCGCGATATACACTGTTGGACTTCGATATGTCATCACCAACCCGTACATTTTACCCCCACACCCACCCCCTACCTCCCAACCTTCGGCCAAGCCGCCGCACTATGCTTTGCTGCCTGAAACAAACTTCCAAACTTTTATGGGCCACTGTTATGACCCTTTATGGCCCCATCTTGGAGCGCCCCACCCCAGATGCAGATGTTTAAGGGCCAACGAGGAGACGTCACACATAAGACAAAAACCTACATTTGAGAACACACACGCACACGCACACGCACACACACACAAACGCACACACAATCACACACACGCACGGACCATCTGACGCCCCCCTTTCCCACCGTCCCCATCGCCCACATGCACACCCACCAACAACATACACACCCACGCACTTTCACATACATAATTCAAATGCACGCGCTAGCATACACAGACACACACACACACACACTACACACACACAGAGGTACACAGACACAGGGGTAGGGGTGTAGGGGTAGAATAGAGAAGGGATAGAGTAGGACAACAGGCAGAGGATAGGTGCACAATCCACTCTCTCCTCGTACCACAGCAGGGTCTTTTAGAAAGATGAATTGAGGTGTTTATTTCTCTAACTTAACAGCACACCTGGAACGCACACAATATTAAAACCCAGGTTAAATCAATACCAAAACATATGCTAGACATAACTGCACTGATGTAACAGAAACATCATTATGTTGTCTGGACAAGTAAACAATTCCACAGATAACCTTTCTCCATTCTGACACTCAATGACTCGCCGTACACTCTCTTCTCAAAGAGATCTATGTAAGAATGTAAAACAAACTTCATTTAGCTTACTATCAACAATCAGTGGCACATAAGTTAATGTGCACCAAATATATGACTAACAAATACTAACTCCCAGTGTTTAACTCCTGTCAAACCACCATAGAATAATAGCTGTCGCACCAAGTATGTGGCAGACAATTACAAACTCCCAGTGTTTAACTCCAGTTAAATCACCATACAGTAATATATAGCAACCTGTGTGCACCAACATAGGACTGCCTGTCAGTGGTCTCAAATCTTATTGAACACATACAGCTATGTGTTACCCCACTGGCATATAACACATGACTGTGGTGTGTCCATCGAGATCGATGATGACCATCGTTGTCATCCAGATGGGGGATGGGGGATGGGGGGAGGGTGGTGGTGGGGTGGAGGGAAGGATGCTCATGAATCTATCTGTGAATGCGCAGATAGCTGAGTAGTCCAATCTGCGCACGAAATGTTCGCTGACAGTTGGGGCAGACAAAGACAGGCATATCATTGTCAGGGAGCTTGTTTGCCCGTGACTTTCTGGCCTGCCTCTTCTGAACAGCTACAGCAGTCCTGTTGGCCTCGCACAACTTGGCGCCTTTGTGCACAGCAGCGTGCCATTTGTTACGGTCCACTGCAGATTCCTCCCAGGAGTCAGGGTTGATATCAAACGCTTTCAGAGAGACTTTCAGAGTATCTCTGAAGCGCTTCTTCTGACCTCCGTGTGATCTCTTCCCTTGTTGCAGCTCGCCATAGAAGAGCCTTTTGGGCAGCCGATGGTCTGGCATGCGCGCCACGTGTCCAGCCCAGCGAAGCTGGGACTGCATCAGGATGGTGAAGATGCTGGGAAGGGTGGCTTTTGCGAGCACCTCTGTGTCTGGGTTTCTGTCTTGCCACTTGATGTTCAGTAGCTTCCTGAGGCATGTTGTGTGGAAGTGGTTCAGCTTCTTGGCATGTCGTTGGTACACTGTCCAAGTTTCGCAGCCGTACAGTAGTGTGGGGAGAACTACTGCTCTGTAGACCTTTAGCTTGGTCTCAAGACTAATGCCTCTTCTGTTCCAGACATTTGCATTGAGTCTACCAAAAGTTGCACTTGCTCTTGCAATCCTGACATTCACTTCATCGTCGATGGTCGCATTTCGTGATAGTGTGCTGCCAAGGTATGTGAACCGCTCCACCGCACTGAGTCTCTGACCGTTGACTGTGATGTTGGGCTCAACGTAGGGTTTCCCTGGGGCTGGCTGATGGAGAACTTCAGTTTTCCTCGTGCTGATGGTAAGGCCGAAGTTCCTGCTGGCAGTGGCAAACTTGTTAATGCTGAGTTGCATGTCAGCTTCAGATCCAGCGTTGAGGGCACAGTCATCAGCAAACAAAAAGTCTCTGATGATGTCTGTCATGACCTTCGTTTTTGCTTGAAGGCTTCTGAGGTTAAACAGCTTGCCATCTGTTCGGTACTTTCGGCCGATTCCAACATCGCCATCTCTGAAGGCATCAGTAAGCATTGCAGAGAACATGAGGCTGAACAGCGTTGGAGCCAGGACGCAGCCTTGCTTGACACCATTTGTGACAGCAAAAGGAGCAGATGTTTTGCCATTGTCCTGGACTCGAGCCTGCATGCCTTCATGGAATTGGCTGACCAAGGAAATAAATTTCCGAGGGCATCCGTACTTGGCCATGATCTTCCACAGTCCCTCTCTACTCACGGTGTCGAAGGCCTTAGTGAGGTCGACATAGGTGGAGAACAGATCAGCATTTTGCTCCTGACATTTCTCTTGCAGCTGCCTTGCAGCAAACACCATGTCGGTGGTTCCGCGCTCTTTCCGGAATCCACACTGGCTCTCAGGCAAATGACCTTGGTCAAGGTGTGCTGTGAGGCGGTTTAGTAGGATCCTGGCAAGTATCTTGCCTGCGATGGAGAGCAAGGAAATGCCCCAATGGTTATCACAGGCTTGCCGGTTCCCCTTTCGCTTGTAGAAGTGAATGATAGATGCATCTTTGAAATCCTGGGGGATCGTCTCTTCTTTCCACATGAGTGAGTACAGCTGATGAAGCTTCTCAGTCAGCACAGTGCCTCCATCCTTGTAGACCTCTGCTGGTATGGAGTCTGAACCAGGTGCTTTGCCACTGGATAGCAGACGGATTGCTTTCTGGGTCTCAAGAAGTGTTGGTGGATCGTCCAGTGCTTCGTTGGTGGGGACTTGTGGGAGACGGTCTATGGCTTCATCATTTATGGAGGAAGGGCGATTTAAGACACTGTTGAAGTGCTCAGCCCATCGTTCGAGAATGTTCTCCTTCTCGGTGATCAAGGTATTCCCATCTGCGCTGAGGAGGGGGGATGATCCTGAGGATGTGGGGCCGTAGACTTCTTTTAAGGCATCATAGAACCTCTTCATATCGTGCCTGTCAGCATATCCCTGGATCTCATCAGCTTTGTCACTCAGCCACTTATCCTGCATCTGGCGTAACTTTTGCTGAACAGTCCTGTGGATGGCATTGTACGCATCCTTTTTTGATGTGGACTTTGGGTTGCTCAGGTGGGCTTGATGCAGACAGCGTTTCTCATCCAGAAGCTGCTTGATTTCATCACAGTTTTCATCAAACCAGTCTTTGTGCTTTCTGGTCATGGGTCCCAGGGTCTCTGAAGCTGTACTATAGATCAGCTCACGCAGGGTCCTCCAGTCAGACTCCACATTCTGGTTGTCCAGAGAGGCGGATTCCAGACGATCTTCCAGCAGCTCCACAAAGGACTGTTTGATGGTGATGTTTTTCAGCTTAGCGATGTTGAGCCGTTTTGGAGCCTTCTGGCCTTGGGGGCGTCTCTTGGGCTGGATTCGAATATTCAGCTTCGAGACTACAAGGCGATGGCCAACACTCAGCGCCGCACATGGTCTTTGTCACACGTACATCTTGCCTATCCCTTTTCCTGACGATGACATAATCGATGAGATGCCAATGCTTTGAGCGAGGGTGCATCCATGACGTCCTGTTACGGGTAGGGAGGCAGAAAACTGTGTTGGTTATCAGCAGTTCATGCTCTGCACAGGTCTGAAGCAAAAGCAATCCATTTGGGTTGCAGTGGCCCACACCGTGCTTTCCAATCACTCCATCCCAGGAGATGTAGTCAGAGCCAACTCTAGCATTGAAGTCCCCAAGAATGATGAGCTTGTCTGCTTTAGGGATGGCAGCAATGACAGAGTGAAGGTCCTCGTAGAACTTCGCCTTCACTTCATCCGGGTTTGTCATGGTTGGGGCGTAGGCACTGACAATGGTGAGGTGCTTCTGGCCAGATGCCAGTGGGAGTTTCATGGTCAAAAGCCTATCGTTGACTCCCTTTGGGATTCCAGCTAGCTTGCTGACAAGTGCGGTTTTTACTGCAAAACCAACACCAGCCTCACGTCGCTCTTCGCTTCCTCGTCCACTCCAGAAGAAGGTGTAACCAGATCCCCGTTCACAGAGCTCGTCTTCGCCTGCAAGCCGAGTCTCACTCAAGGCTGCGATGTCGATATTGTATCTGGCGAGTTCGGATGTAACTAGTGCTGTTCTCCTTTGGGGTCTGTCCGTGTTATCTCTGTCCAGGAGAGTCCTTATGTTCCAAGCACCAATGTAATATATAGCAACCTGTGTGCACCAACATAGGACTGCCTGTCAGTGGTCTCAAATCTTATTGAACACATACAGCTATGTGTTACCCCACTGGCATATAACACATGACTACAGCACATAGTAATCACAACTACCAAGTCACACATGTTCCCCATGTTGCATTATCACTCATGTGCACACACACATGGAAACACATGAACATACAGTTAGCCTGTAGATTTGTTCACCTTGAATATAACCATCACCACCTAACATACAAAATAGGTATGTCATACCTCAAAATAACTCCAACTGTTACAACCAAAACATTCTACGCAGATGCAACACACACATAATCTCTGTGTTTCTTTGTGACTGAATGCTTACATTGTTCCCACAGTATGTCAACAATTGACACACCACTGACATGTTACTGAACATTATCATTTATGTAAGCCAAGATAAACAACCTGTAAACCCAAACATGATGTCCAAACATCATACCATAATATCAACCTGTAGGAAACAGGAAAGGAGGGGGGGGGGGGGGGGGGGATACCCAAATACCCTAAACCAGTACTCCATTTAGTCATGTATTGGCTACATTGTGTATTTTAACCACTTTTCCCTCAGTCACTAGCCTCAATTACAATTAAACCATACACATGCTTGCTATGCTCTCTCACAAGTCATGGTATCTGCCAAAGTCCAAAATATGGGACTACGCCTCATACTTGGAGCCATGAGGTGCACGCCGATCCATGACATGGAGAAAACTGCTAACGTTGAGCCCCTGGAGAGAAGACGCGACCTGAAAGTCCTGATGCAGGGAGAGAAGCTCAGAAGACTGCCCTCTCACCACCTACACCGCAGACTGGAGCAACCCACCAAGAACCGTCTCAAACGTCAGAGCCTCAACCACCAGTATAAAGCACTCAGAGCACAGCACAGCGATGTTCTGGCGGCAAAAGGGGAGTCTTGCACTGACCTTGCCTTGCCTGACTGGAGGCTTGACCAAGAGATAGAGGCCACCATCAGCCTCAGAGTTCCTGGCATCACCACCAAAGACCAGCAACCAGCTACTCTCAAGATCCTGACTCTGGCCATGATAGAGGAGTCCTACCCAGCCAGCTCCTGGACCCATGTATACACGGACGGATCAGCGGAGGAAGCCACACACAACGGAGGCAGTGGTGTCTACGTCAGATTTCCCGATGGAGAGCACAGCAGCATCGCACTCCCTGGAGGAAAGCTCTGCTCCAATTTCAGAGCTGAAGTCCTGGCCATCAAAACAGCAGCAGAATTCCTCTCCTGTGGAAAGCCCCTTGGCAGCATCTCCATCTTCACTGACTCCATGTCCACACTCCAGGCCCTTGACTCCCCTGATCCTGGTCCACTGATCCAGTCCCTTAAGGCCCTTCCTCACAACCCTTACCCAAACAGCCCCAACGACACTCCAGTGGGTGCCTGCACATGTAGGCCTCCCAGGCAACGAGCGTGCAGACCACCTCGCTAAGGAAGGAAGCCAGCTCACACAGCCAACCATTCCTGCCACGTATGAGGAAGCAAAAACTCTCCTCCACAGCAGATTCCGAAGAGGCTGGGTCACCCTGAACGGAGGCTACCCTGCACACCAAGATCCCATCAGGACACTGGAGAGAAGACACCAGACTACCATCTACCGCCTTCGCACAGGACACTGCGGCCTCCGAGCACACCTGAAGAGGATTGGAGTGGCAGCCACATCCCTATGTGATTGCGGCCAGGCTGACCAGACCCCATCCCATATTCTCCAAGACTGCCCCCTGTATGAGAAGATGTGGCAGCAGTCCTGGCCTGGGGGTGCTGACCTCAACACCAAGCTCTGGGGGACGGTAGCCGATCTTCACCGGACGTCCGAGTTTGTGGCATCCCTCGGACTTCGACCCTGACTGCGTAGTTGTCGAACGCAAAGAAGAAGGAGAAGAAGATGGTATCTGCATCAACACATTCCAGTTACATTAACTGTGCAATACCACATCAGCTAAAAAGGATCTCTCAATGCTCTTGTGACACAACATCACAATTCTACAAACTCCAAACTGTTTCCAAAAACCAGAAAGTAAATTGCCAACAAACCAAATTACCAGTACAAGCATTACTCACAGCCCCAAACGTTTCAGGGTTCACTTTATGTTCATGTAGCAAAACACAATCCCACTGATATGAGCCAGTGTGTTAATCACAGAATCCAAGGGAGGGGAGGGGAGGGGGGTGATGAAAAGAGGAAGGGAAGGAGGAGGAAAGATCGCCCAGCCCTGATTATAAAACAGCTCATGATAAACACACCACACCATGTGGTGACCTTTGAGGCAGATGCCATCCTGCCAGAGATCGACAATGGGGGGTATGGAGGGGGGTTGGGGGGGGGGGGATTGGGGGTGATGGAAGGGGAAGGGAAAAGGGCAGGGGAGTGTATAGTATTTCTTGATAACTTGCTCCCTCTGCACTTGGCCAAGGGAAGAGGGGGGAAGGGAGAGAGGGTATGGGGAGGGTGTTGGTGGGGATAGATGCCATGGATGGGGGGTGGGGGGGAGAAGAGTAGGGAGGTAGGAAGGAGGGGTCCATCAGTGAGCAGTGTGTCTGAGAAAATCCCACGCTCCCACCATAGGCGCCTGACACACTATAACAGTTACATAGCTAAATATTCTAATAAATGAATGAATATGACGAGAGTAAATATTGAATAAAAAGAGATGGTGAGAGAGAGAGAGAGAGAGAGAGAGAGAGAGAGAGAGAGAGAGAGAGAGAGAGAGAGAGAGAGAGAGAGAGAGAAATATTATCATTATTAGTATTATCATTAATAGTTTATTGACGGAACTATTTAAAATATTTCCCCTTGGTCTGTGCATATACTACTACTACTAATAATAATAATAATGATATGTGGAGGCTTATAGAGCATACTCGCCGCGTTACACAATAAAAAACAGACATGTAACATTTTAAAATATAATAATGATAAATGAGATAAAACGATTCACCATCATCACCACCACCACCACCACCACCACCAATAAATTTACCTAAAAGCTGAAAACGACACTGAGAATCCTTGGAGATAAAGAAACAGAAGTAAAAGTGAGATGAACTACACATTGTACATATAAAATAATATTCATCTACTCGAGTAAAATAAAACATCACAAAGTAACTAACTTACAAATATACTAAAAGTATATGAAGTAAAAATTCAATCATACTTCCCACTCAGCCACGCAATGCATTTTATTCAATATTTAACGTGCACGTCATTATTCATAATCACAGCATAGAAAGCACTACTAGTTAAAGTAAATTTTTGACTAGCTTGTTAAAGAAAACATGAATTCAAAGACTAACAACAGTAAAACAATGGTCTCAGTACAATAGGACACATACCTGTGTACATGTGTCACATGAAGAGAAAGGTATTCATTGCTCATGGTATTGTTGAAACAGGTATGCCTTTAATGCTTTTTGGAAAGTTGGTTTTGATCTGATGTTGCGAATGTTAAGTGGCATCCATTGCCTGGGTGCAGGGAAAGAAAAAGCATGTTCACCAAATACTTTTGTGCGGGTCTTTGGTGTACATAGAATTAGTTTATCTGTGGACGAACGAATTGGCCGAGAAGGCGAGTAGACAGAACAAAAGATCAGAAATGTAGTCTGGTGAAGAATCTGAGGGGGGGGGGAATATGAAAAGACAGATAATTTATAACGTATACATGCTTCAACAGGGAGCCAGTGTAACATGTGTTTGTAAAAGAAAAGGGCTTCATTTTCTATTTTTGTTGTACAAAATGAACTTTAAAAATTTTAACTTTGAAATGTAAATAACAAATACATGGATACATGTTCATTTTAAGAAAGTACAAACATACCGCCATATACACAAATATATCAGTGAGTGATGACGATGCTTTAGTTTCGTCATATTTCTGTTTTTTGAACAGCCGTGCAGAGTACCTGTTGGGTCGGTTCCTGTAAACAGATCCGGCGGACTGTCCACTGGGGGGATGTCTGGGCTCAGTCATTGTGCCGTCACAGTTCTCCCGTGAATGGTCAGCGTCACCAAAGCCTGAGTCTTGCCTGTCCCCCACCTGTAGTTCTCCATCACTGATGGAGGCGATCTGCGATGGAAGTCCTCAAGGACTCCCAAGTCAGAAAGCGTTGACAATATCTTCATGTCGCCAGCTAGCCAATGGGTCATGGCTGTTCAGGAGGTCAACGGCGATCTGAATGGTCATGTATTAATCTTCTTGCCGATGTTCTTCTACGTGATGAATATTACATTACGTAATTTGTATCATACTCGATCCTCCCCAATTTTTTTCTTCAGCGTTTGAGTTCACTCATATACTTCACAATATGTGATATATATCTTGTCAGTACTTTGATAGATTTTTTTTCTTTTATCGTGAGTTTGGTACAGTTAGAGAGCAACTGTACTTCATGTTGCATTTACACAAATCTCCAGTCAGTCAGTTGCAAGATATTGGTTTGGAGAAGAGATAAATCCAGGTGCCTGTGTTTCTTCCCTCGATATATAGGCTCAGTCTTTACGCGATCCCCACCCCCACCCTCCCCATTTAAAAAAAAAAAAATTCTTTTTTTTTTCTTTCTTTTTTTTAAATGAAGAGAGTGAGAGAAAGTGTGTGTGTGTGTGTCGTTGGTGTCTGTGTTCAGTTTGCCTACGATTTTTGTGCATGCATCAGAGAGCCAGACAGAGGAGTATAGGGACGGAAGTGGAGCAGGATGTCCTGGTGTACACTGTCCTACATTCGTCGTGATGTCAACGTGACACACAGTGGGTGTTTCACAATGCCTCCCTTTCATAGCTAACTGTCTGTAAAGCACGGAGAGAGAGAGAGAGAGAGAGAGAGAGAAACAGACAGACAGACTGTCAGACATTTCCTAGTGAACGAATGGACAGGCAAGAATGCAGACGGGCAGACAGAAAGTAAGACAGACAGCCAGAAGACAGTCGACAGCCAAAAGAAAGCCAGACAGCCAAATGACAGTCAAGAGCCAAAAGACAGCCAGTCCAAAAACCAACAAAAAACAAAGAAACAAACAACAACAACAACACACAAAATAACAACAACAACAACAACAACACACACACACACACATGCACACACACACACACACACATGCACACACACACACACACACAGAGGTTTATAGAGAGACACACGGAAACACATATCAATGTCGTTCTTTGTTCACAGACCACTGAGCTGGCTTGTGGCTGTTTTAGCTGGTTCTAGCTGGTTAATATTCATGATGTTCACACCATTGGCAGATAGGATGTGTGGTTGGAGGCGTGGCTTGGCTGCACACTATATACTGCCTGACGTGGTGAGAGCAGAGTGCAGACACTTCATGAGACGACAGTCCGTGTGCTGTGTTGTGTGAACCTGAACACTTACCTCTTCTGAACACTTACCTCTTCTGAACACTTACCTCTACCTTGCTGTCATCACAGAACTGATACCTGTGTTGTCATCACCTGTTCCCAGAACAGATACCTGTGCTGTCATCACCTGTTCCCAGAACTGATTTCAGTGTGCAGTGTTGCCTCCATTTCTCAACAGAGCAGGTAACAACGTGTGGTGCCGTTTCATGTCATACGTACCATGTTATGCCATGTCATTGTTGTCTCACCACATCTTGCCATGGTGTGTTCTGTCATGTCATGTCAGTGACTTCTCTTGTCATGTCCTGGATCTTTTCCTTCTGCATTTTGCCTTGCCCTGCCTTGCCTTGTCCTGCCTTGTCATGTCTTGCCTCTCTAATTTACCATCCCCTCGTTTTGCCTTGCTTTACCTTGCCATGTCCTATTTTGCCTGCCTTGCCTTGCCTTGCCATGTCCTGTTTTGCCTTGACCTGCCATGCCCTGTTTTGCCTGTCTTGCTTTGTCATGAGCTGTCTTGCCTAGTTGTAAAAAAAGGGTGTTTTGCAGAGTGTGGTTCGTTTCTAATCGAAGAGAGAAGAGGGGAGCAGACAAGGGGAGATATAGGATCAACTAATCATGCACTCACTCACTCTCTCCTCACATCAATAGCAGGGCCACATGGAGTGGTTTTTATAGAGTGTTTACTTTACAATACAGCACACAGTAAAAAGTTCACCCTACACCTAAAGCAGCACCTATAAGCAGCACCTATAAGCAGCGCACAGTAACAAGATCATCCTACACCTAAAGCAGCACCTATAAGCAGCACCTATAAGCAGCACACAGCCTAACAGGGATTTCCTTGTTCCTCACATCGCTGATCAGTCAGTCACCCTGTGTCAGTCAGTTCTTCTGGGAGACAGCTAAGAAGTGGCTGTGCTGACTGGTTTTATCCCTTCCCCCAACATACTGTGTATACTAATCTAAGCTACAACACTCACTCCCCTAACTAGATGAACTAAAATAACCAATCTTTGCTTGTCCTAGTGACGCTATGTGAATGACTGACAGATTCACTGCTTGATCCCAGTTCAACAGATTGATCTGATTCGCTACAATTCAACCCACTTGTTTCTACAACATTCTGTGATGACAGGTTCACTGGTTTACGTCACAAAGAGATTGGGGAGACGGGACAATACAACTCTGGGCCTGTTAGCCGGCTTGATCAAAGTTCGAATTAGCATAACTTTTCCTTAGCTTACGTTCCGAAGTCCCGCCACCTACGTCAACTGCGTTCGTGGAAGGGGAGATGGGGAACGACTTGAAAGACAGGCCGAAGGGAGATGGGGAACGACTTGAAAGACAGGCCGCCACACGGGATATTCCGCTCAGCACAGGGATTGAGGCAGACATCACGTAACTGCACGTATTCCTATAGCTGGGGCGGGTGACGCGGCGTCACTGACCAAAGAGGGCTGACTAGGGAGTAGGGGTGAGGGAGGGTGAAAGGAGGGAGGGTGGCGCAGTGTCAGCGCGACCTCAAAGACTGGACTTTGGATGGCGCGGGAAGGGAGATAAGAAGGAGGGAGAGGGGGGTGGGGGGGGACGAAGGGATGGGGAGGGAAGGGGGACAGAGTGCAGGTGGTGGGGGGTGACACTGCTGGCACACTATAACATTGTCATGTCCTGTTTTGCCTGTCTTGCCTTGTCATGAGCTGTTTTGCCTGTCTTGCCTTGCCATGTCCTGTTTTGCCTGTCTTGCCTTGCCTTGCCATGTCCTGTTTTGCCTGCCTTGCCTTGCCTTGTCATGTCCTGTTTTGCCTGCCTTGCCTTGCCATGTCCTGTTTTGTCTGCCTTGCCTTGCCATGTCCTGTTTTGCCTGCCTTGTCTTGCCTTGTCATGAGCTGTTTTGCCTGTCTTGCCTTGTCATGAGCTGTTTTGCCTGTCTTGCCTTGTCATCAGCTGTTTTGCCTGTCTTGCCTTGTCATGAGCTGTTTTGCCTGTCTTGCCTTGCCTTGCTTTGTCCTGTCTTGCCTTGCCTTGCTTTGTCCTGTCTTGCCTTGCCGTGTCCTGTTTTGCCTTGCCTTGCTGTGCCCTGTTTTGCCTTGCCTTGCCATGTCCTGTTCTGCCTTGCCTTGCCTTGCCCTGTTTTGCCTTGCCTTGCCCTGTTTTGCCTTGCCTTGCCGTGCCCTGTCTTGCCCTACCTTGCCATGTCCTGTTTTGCCTTGCCTTGTTGTGTCCTGTTTTGCCTTGCCTTGCCATGTCCTGTTTTGCCTTGCCTTGCCATGTCCTGTTTTGCCTGTCTTGCCTTGCTATGTCCTGTTTTGCCTGTCTTGCCTTGCCATGTTCTGTTTTGCCTTGCCTTGCCATGTCCTGTTTTGCCTGTCTTGCCTTGCCATGTTCTGTTTTGCCTTGCCTTGCCATGTCCTGTTTTGCCTTGCCTTGCTGTGTCCTGTTTTGCCTTGCCTTGCCATGTCCTGTTTTGCCTTGCCATGTCCTGTTTTGCCTGTCTTGCCTTGCTATGTCCTGTTTTGCCTGCCTTGCCTTGCCATGTCCTGTTTTGCCTGTCTTGCCTTGCCATGTTCTGTTTTGCCTTGCCTTGCTATGTCCTGTTTTGCCTGTCTTGCCTTGCCATGTCCTGTTTTGCCTGTCTTGCCTTGCCATGTCCTGTTTTGCCTGTCTTGCCTTGCCATGTCCTGTTTTGCCTTGCCTTGCCATGTCCTGTTTTGCCTGTCTTGCCTTGCCATGTCCTGTTTTGCCTTGCCTTGCCATGTCCTGTTTTGCCTTGCCTTGCCTTGGGTTTGGTTTGTGATCCTTTGTTTCATCTTGTTCTGTTTTGCTGCCTTCTGTCTTTGTGTTATTTTGCCTAGCATACTGCTGCAGACCTGCACACACACACACACACACACACACACACACACACACACACACAGTGCACAACAGAAGACATGTGACCCCTGCCCTTTCTCACCTACAGTACGTGTATGGACATGTATGGGGGAGGGTGGGGAGACAGAGAGAGAGAGAGAATGGATTGGAATGGAACGGTTTATTCACATCTAGGTATAAGCCCCTAGTGAAGGGGTTCACATGAACATGGTATTACTCAATGGAACAACACAAACAAACATAAATGTAGATAACAAAGTATAACTCAATTCATTTCATGAGCTTTCAGTCTTACACAAAAACAATTTTAAAAAATATTACCGTCATTTATATTGCTTAACAGAGAGAGAGAGAGAGAGAGAGAGAGAGAGAGAGAGACTCACACAAGCATTCATGCACTCATCCATGTGCAATTACAATTCACTCAGGGGTGTGCCTGCATACAAGCACACACACACACACACACACACAACAGAAGACACACAACACATGTGTTCAGCGCTTTACTTTTAGTTCATCGCAGTGGCAAACTTGACCCCACGTTAACTCAGGAAGGAAAGATAACACGCAGCAGCCGGGATGATTAGAACTGTGGCCTGGAAGAGGTAGCAGCACAAAGCGCCATGGGTGCTCTTCCATGTCGCGCCTCTAGCTGTTACCAGCTGTAGGGAGAGAGAAAGACCAGCAGAGTGGTGTGTGCTGTGCCGAGTGATGGCAGCGGCCACAGAGAGAAAACAACACTTCTTCTTTAACATCTGATAACACGTTGCTTGGCACTGCAATCGTTTTATTAACAGTACGGTTTTAAAGAATACAGTCTTAGCTTCAGAACAACAGGAAATTCGAATATGATCATTTTTCTCAAGATACCTGTTCAAAAAAGTAGGCATTCTTATCACCATTTTATTAAAACATGCATTCTGACACATTTTGAACACACTAAATCTAATTTCACACAACACGCAAAATGCATTCCGAGCACAGTATAATACAATGGCATGCAGCTCACTAACCTGTGTTGACCACTGGAAAGTCTGCCGGGAGAAGCTGTAGCATGTCAAAGGATTCAACTATTGTAGCTTGTGCAAGTACTCCACTGACACACTAATTCAGTCAATCACATACATGGAAGCAAATAGCAGTCACGACACATATCTGGATGGCAGATTTAGTATTTTGAAGAAAAAAAATCAGTGTCTGCTGACTGGTTTGTGAAAGTGGTGGTCATCACCATTCAGTCATTGGCAGTAATCACTAAACTGATTATTCTGTCAGAAGAAAGGACAGACACATGATAAAAAAGTCTTAATCAATTGTCCACTTCATAAATTGCCTAACAGTTAACGTGGTCAAGTGTGGAGCTGCAAGCAGGTTACTACTTTTCACTCTTTACCCCCAGCAAGCTGGATGGGCTAGCTTGCCCTGACGGAGAGAAAGTCAGAGACAAAGTGAGATGAAGATAAGAAAATAGACACAGAGGGGGGAGGGACTGTAACGGAGAGTCTGAGTGAGATAGAGAGATGAGGATAAGAGAATAGAAAGAGAGGGCTGTGTGTGTGTGGGGGGGGGGGGGGAGGGGGGGGGGAGAGAGAGAGTGTGTGAGGCAAAGAGAGTAAGCAAGAGAAAGAGAGGGAGGAAAACAGAACGAAATATGGAAGGAAAGAAAGAAAATGAGAGAGAAGAGGAGGTGAAGGAAACCCTACTCACGAATTTCTGCTGTGAAAAATACACCACTGCCAGTCACAGTTGCCAGCAAACAGTTCTCACAAATAAATGCTGCGATATTAAAAGACCGGTTCCTATGGTTAAAGGTACTACCATCATCAGAAAGAGAAATGTCAGAACTATCCGACAGTACAAACTTTAATGCCACAGAATCTCACGTACGCTCACAAGCCCGCCCAAAAGGCGTGGGAAATTGCCGCGTTTTAATATTAGACAAAGAAGGGTCAGAGGAGGGTTAGACGGGCACAGCGGCCGAACGAGTTACAGGTCTGGCACTATCAGTGCTGTCCGCAGGAGCTCGCTGTCGGCTAAGTGTGGGGTTCTGTTTAGAACTTGAACAGCTGTGACAACTAAACAGCAGTGCCTGCAGGGTCAAGAGAGAGAGAGTTGAGAGAATCACCCCATAACCCCCCACCCCCACCTCACCCCAGACGAACAGGTGTCGTGCTCATGATATCCCATCTGCCAGAGATTGTCAAACTACAGTTACTGAAATCATGGGGTAAATCATGGGAGACGCTGACATAGGGTTAACACACCCACACCACACAGCAAAGCTGATCAATGTCCCTGCCTGCACAGACAAGAAGTAGGTCATTGCTTGCACGCCTGGGTGCACACGCTCGTGTTGTGACAGCACTGATGTGCAGTGTGTTGCCTTCTAATGACTTGGAGGATGTTGGACTCTTTATTGATGTACATGGTTCTCACTCTGCAATGTGCTGCTTGAAATGGTTTTAATGTGCACTTGCCTCTTTGCCAATGTTTTTTTTTTTCAACAACAACAACAAAAATCAGATATAAATCTGATTTTGTACACTGGGAAGCTACATGAATACATTATTTTGAAAATCAACCATTCCACATAAAAATCAATATGGGTTGAACAATAAACATTCATTCAAATATGGACCCATGTAATACTATAATGCCTAGTTTACAACAAAGTAATAGCATAGGTGAAATTCCAAGTATCCGTTCACACATTGATTCCATGTGGTATTGATATACCCAGTGTACATGAGAACAATATAGGCAGAACAATGTGTATAAATTCACACATTGATTCCACGTGATATTACAATGCCCAGCTCATATGAGAAAAGTCAGTCATGTCTGACAATGACCAATTACTTATTTCGGCAAAATTCTGGACTGGACGTATTCTCTCGCTGTGAAGAGTGCAGACTGGGCCTAGAGGTCCACCACCACCACCACCTGTCTGTCTGATCAAAAACGACATTCAGAAAAAGGCTGTTCATTGTCAGAATCTCTGGGGGGAAAAAACAAACAAACAAACAACAACAAAAAACATCCGAAAGGGTTCCGTAAGTTTGTCTCAGTTTCCATAACCAGGAAAAATCTTTGAACGCGTATGTGTTGTGTGAGTTTTATTGTCTAACGAAAAGTCTGGACCACACGTCAAGATTTGAATCACATGACCATTCGTGGACATAATGCAAGCTTTTTTTCTTCTTTTTTTGCGGGTGGTGGTGGTGCTGGTTCATGAGGCAGAAAGCATACAGATCTATCTATCTATCTATCTATCTATCTATCTATCTATCTATTGTTTGTGTGTAACAGAATGTCGGGACAAGGCGCGGCAGCCAACCCCACTGGCTCTCAGGGGAACCCCGCTGTACAGGTCAGTATGTCAGTGTGCATCCTCATGATTCAGCTCAGTAGTACAGAGGTCTGACAGTGTGCATCCTTATGATTCAGCTCAGTAGTACAGAGGTCTGACAGTGTACATCCTCATGATTCAGCTCAGTAGTACAGAGGTCTGACAGTGTGCATCCTTATGATTCAGCTCAGTAGTACAGAGGTCTGACAGTGTGCATCCTTATGATACAGCTCAGTAGTACAGGAGTCTGACAGTGTACATCCTTATGATACAGCTCAGTAGTACAGAGGTCTGACAGTGTCCATCCTTATGATTCAGCTCAGTAGTACAGAGGTCTGACAGTGTACATCCTCATGATTCAGCTCAGTAGTACAGAGGTCTGACAATGTGCATCCTTGTGATTCAGCTCAGTAGTACAGAGGTCTGACAGTGTACATCCTTGTGATTCAGCTCAGTAGTACAGAGGTCTGACAGTGTGCATCCTTGTGATTCAGCTCAGTAGTACAGAGGTCTGACAGTGTGCATCCTTATGATTCAGCTCAGTAGTACAGAGGTCTGACAGTGTACATCCTTATGATACAGCTCAGTAGTACAGCAATCTGACAGTGTACATCCTTATGATTCAGCTCAGTAGTACAGAGGTCTGACAGTGTGCATCCTTGTGATTCAGCTCAGTAGTACAGAGGTCTGACAGTGTACATCCTTATGATTCAGCTCAGTAGTACAGAGGTCTGACAGTGTGCATCCTTATGATTCAGCTCAGTAGTACAGAGGTCTGACAGTGTACATCCTTATGATACAGCTCAGTAGTACAGAGGTCTGACAGTGTACATCCTTATGATACAGCTCAGTAGTACAGAGGTCTGACAGTGTGCATCCTTATGATTCAGCTCAGTAGTACAGAGGTCTGACAGTGTACATCCTTATGATTCAGCTCAGTAGTACAGCAGTATGTCAGTGTGCATCCTTATGATACAGCTCAGTAGTACAGCAGTATGTCAGTGTGCATCCTCATGATTCAGCTCAGTAGTACAGCAGTATGTCAGTGTGCATCCTCATGATTCAGCTCAGTAGTACAGCAGTATGTCAGTGTGCATCCTCATGATTCAGCTCGGTAGTACAGAGGTCTGACAGTGTACATCCTTATGATACAGCTCAGTAGTACAGAGGTCTGACAGTGTACATCCTTATGATTCAGCTCAGTAGTACAGAGGTCTGACAGTGTACATCCTTATGATACAGCTCAGTAGTACAGCAGTATGACAGTGTACATCCTTATGATACAGCTCAGTAGTACAGAGGTCTGACAGTGTACATCCTTATGATACAGCTCAGTAGTACAGAGGTCTGACAGTGTGCATCCTTATGATACAGCTCAGTAGTACAGAGGTCTGACAGTGTACATCCTTATGATACAGCTCAGTAGTACAGAGGTCTGACAGTGTACATCCTTATGATACAGCTCAGTAGTACAGAGGTCTGACAGTGTACATCCTTATGATACAGCTCAGTAGTACAGAGGTCTGACAGTGTACATCCTTATGATTCAGCTCAGTAGTACAGAGGTCTGACAGTGTACATCCTTATGATTCAGCTCAGTAGTACAGAGGTCTGACAGTGTACATCCTTATGATACAGCTCAGTAGTACAGAGGTCTGACAGTGTACATCCTTATGATACAGCTCAGTAGTACAGAGGTCTGACAGTGTACATCCTTATGATACAGCTCAGTAGTACAGAGGTCTGACAGTGTACATCCTTATGATACAGCTCAGTAGTACAGAGGTCTGACAGTGTACATCCTTATGATTCAGCTCAGTAGTACAGAGGTCTGACAGTGTGCATCCTTATGATACAGCTCAGTAAGTAGTACAGAGGTCTGACAGTGTACATCCTTATGATTCAGCTCAGTAGTACAGAGGTCTGAGAGGAAGTTGGAGACAAGAGCTGCTGTGGGTTATTCTCTTCCTTTCTTTCGTGTTTTCACATCATACATTTTATATGGGCTCAATTGAGTGGGCTATGTCTTGGTGTCTTTGTTCGTCTGCCCGTCTGTCTGTCTGTCTCTGTTCCTGTCTCTGTCTCCCTCTGGCATAATCGCTCACTTGATCTTTCTCTTGACTGTTTCTTTTACATTCATATAACGACAAGACAGTGCCTGCCTTACACATGGTTATGTCGAATTATCCGACACTGAAAAGGCTATAATTAGAACATCTAACTTAGGACGTTTAATGCATGTTATTATTATGCTTTTGGACTCACTTGTGTAAACAATGAGTCTGTGTAATAATCCGATGTTTCGGGTATATCAGTCACTTATTGGAAAAAGACACACAGACAGACAGGTATACAGATGCATATAATGAATATGAATACACACACACACACACACACACACACACACACACATGCGCGCATGCACACACATTGGCACATACACATACGTATTGTTGTTGTGTCATTTTTGTTGCTGCATTTGGTTGTGTGTCTTTTTCTGTTTGTTTTTTGTTATTAAGTTTATATGTGAGTGTGTGCATGCGTTCTCGTATATGTACGGGAGGATTGGGTGGTGGGGGTGGGGTGTTGGAGGGAGTTGGAGGGTTTGGGGGCGGTTTGCTTGTGCATTTGTGTGTGCACAGAGAGAGAGGGGGGGAGAACGGACAGACAGACAGGCTGACAAAGGGACCCAGTGTTTGTGGGGGAAGGGGTGGGGGATGGGTGGATTAAAAGACGTAAAAGTAAGGCAGTCACACAGGCTCACCCCCATCCTCACCCCTACCCTACCACTCTGCTGCCTCCACACCCCCTTCCCCAACCCTCCATCTCCCCACGTACACTCTCCCTCCCTCCGTCCCTCTTCCATGCTGTGAGTTCAGCATGTGATCCAGTGTTCGTTTTGCCGGGCTGTACGGTGGAGAAAGGGGCAGAGATTATATGTGAAAGAGTAACAGGGAGGGGCCATGTTTACTTGCTGCACGTCATAGATTTGCTGTCGCTTTGAGTGCCTCCATAGTTAAACACTTTTTGGGGTGGTCATTGTAGTATAACATATAAACATTTTTTCTCACTCCATATTTCTTGAATCCCCCCTTCCACCTCCAAATCCCCACCTCCCATCCCTTTGTCCTTCTCCTTCTGTCACTGAACCATGAGGTCCAGGTGGGCTGTGGATCCAGTGTGAAGGCAAACATGACAAGTGTCATCCACTTCACTCACGTGTGGTTTTTCTGATCACTACTGCAGGTGTGCCTGTCTGTCTGTCCCGGTTCATGGCCTGTCGTATTTTGTGTGAGTGTCTGTGTGTCTGGGTGTATCTGGGTGTGTCCGTGTGTGTGGGTGTGTCCGGGTGTGTCCGTGTGTGTGGGTGTGTCCGTGTGTGTGTGTGTGTCCGTGTGTGTGTGTGTGTGTGTGTGTGTGTACGCGTGTCTGTGATGAAACTGAGATATTGCACATAATGATGTACAGTTGAACAGTTTACACTGGCCTTGCAAACGCATGTAAAAATGTAAGCAGCTCTGTTGCCCTTCAACAACCACCACTCTTCTTCCCACCCCCCACTGCCTGTGTTGAATCCACGATCTACACCCCCCCTCACCCAACCTCATGTTCTCAATGAGGAAGTCTTCCTGAAAGAGATACCCTGGTCAGATTTACTTTCAGCACTGCCACCCTGGCCCCGTCCCCCCTCTCTCCCCCCCCTCTCCCTCTCTCTCCCCCCTCTCTCTCCCTCCTCATCTCTGTCTCCCTCTCTCTCTCTCCTTTCCCCCTCTCCTCCCCCCTCTCTCTTTCTCATCCTCTCTGTTTCCCTCTCTCTCTCCTTTCCCCCCCTCTCTTTCTCCCTCCCTCTTTCTCTCCCTCTCTCTCTCTTTCCCTCTCTCCCCTCCCTCTCTCTCTCTCTCTTGTTATTTGCCGCTCTTTATGGGGCACGGCCAGGTTGGCAGTGCAATGCTGGGTCTCTCTTTTAAGAAGACTTCTCATTGAGGACATCAGATTGAGTGGGACACTGAAACTGGGAAACTGAAAAAGGTCTCGAACACACTGCAACAGCTGTAAAGTTGCGGCAGGGGCCTCAAGTACACCTCGACAGTTAGAAAGTGTTGACAGAAGCCTGAATCATACATCAGCATTTATATTTTGTGACGAAGGTCTCAAATACACCTCAACATCTATAAACTGGTGGCAAAATAGAACCAAGCTTGATGGATACCATAATATACATTCAAAATGAATTAATCTTGGTCTTGTTACTTGGTTATGGGTACAGTATGATTCCTAAAGAAAATCTGAATCAGAGGTTAACTGTCAAAATCACAGCCTGGCGTACGATATTGATAGAAAACATTTCTGCGTGTAAGAGAGAGAGCAGGTCTTCTATATAATCTTCAGGAAAGTTAGTACCATGAGTGGTCATGGTGAAAACAAAACCCTTGTTGAAAACAAGGTCAAATATCATGGTCACAACATGGCCTATTAGGAAAACCAACTTTCATTCAGCATGGTATACCATGAAGAGATTTGTTTTGGCCAGAACATTAATGTTTTGCAAAATTAAATGCCAAAGGTCAAGGTCACATTAGTGTCTTTTTGCCAGATTTCCTTTTTTTTTTCTTTTTTTTTTTTTCATAGTACTTCCTTTGTTTGATCAAATGGATATCTCGAGTGAGTCTTGAAGGCTCCACCTCTCTTGTTATTTGATAAGATATAAATGATAGGAGTGTATCATTTTTGACTCACTTGTGTAAACAAAGTGAGTCTATGTTTTAACCCGGTGTTCGGTTGTGTGTGTGTGTGTGTGTGTGTGTGTGTGTGTGTGTGTGTCCGTGGTAAACATTAACATTCCCATTTTCTCTGGAAATACTTTGTCAGTTGACACAAAATTTGGCATGAAAATAGGAAAATTCAGTTCTTTCCAGTCATCTTGTTTAAAACAATATTGTACCTCTGGGATGGGCACAAAAAAATTAAAAAGAAGCCAGATTGTATGCAAACTGAATTTACTGTTATATTTACTTATTTTTTTATTCTCTAAACTTGGCACTTTGATCTGATATTCTGACTCAACAACAAGAGCAGTCATTTTTATCATTTTTTGTTCAAACATGAACTTATTTTGCTAAGCATGGAAGTTATATTTATTTTGCATGTCTTTGGTGCAGATAGTAAAACAAAAAAAGGGAAATTAATCGGTAATTACATTTTGAAATTATACTCAATACATAAAATGCTTGTGTGTTTTACTCTCAGTGTACAGGGCTTTCACTATGTTCATTCGCCCAAGTGGTCTTTTTCGGAAAATACTAAAATCAATACTACTAGTGGACTTTATAGATCTATTGGCTGAGCCCTGAAGGTCATGGGCAAAAACCAATTGCGTACACATATTTATACATATTCAAAGCGCGTGCTCGCAAGCTCGAAGGGCAACATTTTGTTTCAAGTAGTTGGCTTGCCCGTTCAATCCAATATTCAATCGACAATACACGATAACATGTGATGGAAAGTTGGAGAAGGAGACCATTAAGTATTTATTCAGAGAAAGATTTGTGAACGCCTCATCACTTACTGGATTATGCCCCAAACTGCCATAAAAATATCAACAAAAATCAGTCGGAATTCACAGTTAAAAATAATAAACCATGAGAGTTAAAACTCTTGATGAAATGATACAATGTTCAGTCTTTACTTTTTTCCTTTTTTTTTCAAAATTAAGTCCTTTTCACTTCCTACGACGTTTAAAAGTACTGGTACTTGGCTCTTCATGTTATTAGTTTAACAAAATACTCAATTTTCATATCAACTTTAAAACTATAAAATTAGATGGTAAAATGGGCGCCATTTACCCCGAGACTGATGTAAGTCATTCTTGTAGCAGACGATGCTTGTTACACACCTTGTTCGACAACACATGAAGTCGGTAGAGAAAGAAAAGAAAGAAGAACAACAACAACGGCAGAGACAGCAACCACTGATGAAGTCAGTCAGCCATCCACCCTCAAAACTGACCAGTCTGACAACTCCCCACTGGCTCAGTTTCTGCATCAGCGGCACACTACCCCGGGCCTGCACTACGAAAACACCAGACTAGACAACACAGTGTCACACGCCTTTGAAACACAGCCATCCTGAACAACAGATGCAGTCAACTTGATATCATCTTTATAATCAAGACCAGAACATGTGTGGGTTGAATCCATATTATTTATATCATACAATTTAATATAGATCTGAGTACTATGACATGTCTTGTGAATTTGAACTTTGATATTGAGTTTCTTCAAACTCCCCCCCCCCCACGCCCCCCCGTTTCTCTCTCTCTCTCTCTCTCTCACACACACACACACATACACCCCCCCCCCCCCCACACACACACACACATACACACACATACACACATGAGAGAGAGAGAGAGAGAGAGAGAGAGAGAGAGATAAGAAAAAATCTTTATACATGAGGATACATAAATATCTATTAAATGAAAGAGTTGTTTGTTGTGCTCACATGTGTGTATCTGTCTCTCTCTCTCTCTCTCTCTCTCTCTCTCTCTCTCTCTCTATATATATATATATATATATATATGTGTGTGTGTGTGTGTGTGTGTGTGTGTGTGATGTTCTGTAACAATAATTGCATAAAATATATTCAAATGTGGAATGTATTTACTGAATTAGATGTGTATGAGAAAGAGGCAGAGTACACATGTTTTGAGCAAGCACAAAATAGATTCAAAGAGAGAGAGAGAGAGAGAGAGAGAGAGAGAGAGAGAGAGAGATTACAAGAAAAAAATCTTTATACATGAGGATACATAGATATTTATTAAATGAAAGAGTTGTTTGTTGTGTTCACATGTGTGTATCTGTGTGTGTGTGTGTGTGTGAAGTTCTGTAACAATAATATAGTATGACTGATAGCAGTTTACATAACTGATTTCAGACTGCTGGGAAACAGACCCTGGCCTGATCCATTCGGCGAGGGGGGGTGGGGGGGGTGGGGGGGGGGGGGGGGTTGAACCATGCATCTTGTGTTTCAGTTTCAGTTTCAGTGGCTCAAGGAGGCGTCACTGCGTTCGGACAAATCCATATACGCTACACCACATCTGCCAACCAGATGCCTGACCAGCAGCGTAACCCAACGCGCTTAGTCAGGCCTTGAGGGAAAAAAAGGTGAATAAATAATAGATAAGCTTACATAAATAAAAATGAATAATAATTATGATATAAAAAAAGGTAGTAGTAATGATAATGATATAGGATGCTAAAATACCGATAGAATCTATAGATACAATGACAGCAAAGTGCAACAGTAGTCCAGCAGTCAGTTACAATCAGTCACAGGCACACAGCAAACACTGGTTTTCGTCCACCTGGTAACCCGCCAGCCCACAGTCCAGTCCACACTGGAACGGAGGACATCCTCCTTCAGCAGTTTCTTCTGTAGTGGTAGTAGTGGGTGCTGCCGTAGTTGTGGTTGTAGTTGTAGTTGGTGTGGTTGTGGTAGTTGGTGGGGTGGTTGTTGTTGTTGTGGTGGTGGTGGTGGTGGTGCTGGTGGTTGGTGTGGTAGTGGTGGTTGTTGGTGTGGTAGTGGTTGGTGTGGTAGTGGTGGTTGTTGGTGTGGTAGTGGTTGGTGTGGTCGTGGTAGTGGTTGGTGTGGTCGTGGTAGTGGTTGGTGTGGTCGTGGTGGTTGTTGGTGTGGTAGTGGTGGTTGCTGGTGTGGTTGTGGTAGTTGTTGGTGTGGTAGTGGTTGTCGTTGATGTAGTTGTGGTTGTTGGTGTGGTTGTGGTGGTGGTTGGTGGTTGTTGTTGGTGTAGTAGTGGTGGTGGTTGGTGGTTGTTGTTGGTGTAGTAGTGGTGGTTGTTGGTGTGGTTGTGGTTGTTGTTGGTGTAGTTGTGGTTGTTGGTGTGGTGGTGGTGGTAGTCGTCGGCGTTGTAGGCTCAGGAACCAGTGGGAATTCACAAACAAAGGGGCGGGTGACGTCGTGGAAGAAAGGGGTGTGGCAGGCCACGGTGGTCCACCTGCCCTGACTGGCCAGGTCCATGAGAGCACACCCGTTCCCTGCCTCCAGTTCAGACCTGGGTTCCCCGCCAGCCCAGTGGGTGTAGTCCGGCAAGGCACCATTGGAAAGGACGTATTGGCCGCCGGACCCCGTGTTCCTCAGGCCGATCCACACAGCTCCCCGCACACCGAAGCGGAACTTGAGGCTGTTCTGCAGGAACAGCTGGGTGGGGTTGTCCTTCACCGTCACCAGGTGACCTCCGTAGGGCCTGCAGTACTGCTGAGCCATGTCGTAGTTCTTGGCGTGCTGAGTGACGAACCAGTAGCAGGACGTGGCGTGCACGAGCAGGTGATGGTCATGTGGCATAGAGGGGGGGCAGTCATTCTTGCTGAAACTGTGCGCTGCTTGTATGAGGAGACAGACGAGAAGGAAAGACAGCAGCAAAGTTTTCATCGTGAGGTGAAGATGCACACAGCTTGCTCTTTCTTACTCCCAGACAAGGAGGTGTGTATGGAATGTAACTGAGCATTATTTCTTATATGAAGTTGAATCCTTTCTCACTTTTACTGAATCAGGGTTATCACAAAAATATGTAATATTATGAAAATGTGTTGTGAATGTCATTTTTTCTAATACTAATTGTAATCATAAAGCAGACAGGCACATTGTTAATACCCATATTGAGTTTTTTCACATTGTATTAATTGTTTTCTCTATGATTAAGCTTATAATGCATTATGTAATAGTTTAACAAAAAGTTCAGTTACATCTTATATATTTATACATGTATAAAATGTAACTTAACTTTATTACCTATCTTGTGTGTGTCTGTGTGTGTCTGTATGTTGGTCACACTTAGGTACATTTCTTCTTTCATTTAAACAAAAGCAAGTGTGATTTAGAAATGATTCTTTTTTCCTTTGTGACTTTAA